>NC_139042.1:154015933-154180636 GCF_965140915.1 Aythya marila
AAAAGCCAGCCACAGAAACTGCAGCTCTGCATTTGTCATGCCTCAAAGAGCTGAAAGGGGCACTCCTCCCTTCTCTATGAATTCACAGTCCTGCTGTCCCCTTTCTGCCCATTACATGTGGTTTAGCAGCTGATGTCCCTAAAGCGCTTCAACATCTCTACTTCAAAGAGGGAAGAGAAAGAGCCCGGGAGCTGTTTTGAAAGAAAAATGAATGGAATCAGCACCAGTTTGTCCTAAACCGAGTTTACTATATCCCTAATCAGCTAAAATAGCTCAAAAACACACTTTTCCTGGAAATAAGTGACATTTTACATTTGGTTGAAGAAGACACTAATTTGCAGTGATTATTTCTTTTCACAGTTCAGAACAACCGGCTTCTGGTGTGCATGCCTAGCTTGGTCTTGAAGAGATGCTATCCAGTAAACTACCTGTGTTGAGGTGGTCATTTTTCCGTTTTACTCATAGAAAGAAGATTACAGAGACCATTATTAACGTGCATTATATTCCAAGACAATGCAAGCCACAGGGTAGTGCCCAGAAACAAACCAAGAGCAATAAATGAAGTTGGAAGTACAGCAAAACGAAACTAATTACCAAAAGTAGCCATTTGGCCAAGGGCACTACTGCTAATGTCCATTAATTCTGGCAATGCATCGTTAGACTCTGAGTGGCCCTAAGTGGTCATAACTCTTATCCAGCCATGCAACACGTCTGCAGAAGTGATGTGAAATTTGGGTTTTATCTGGCTGATTGCACCTCTATGTGTAGAGCACAAACGTTTCTGCCCAGTTATCTCCTAGAAGTCATAAAAAGGAACTTGTGAACAGTAACAACTAAGAAAAAAAGGGGAAAATTATCTTTGAAAGTTCACGTTTGCCATTTAAGCACAAAATTTGCATGTATAAGACCTCTAGTGCTGCCAAAAATACTGAGCTTTTAATATTACTAAATGTACCTTCAGATTTTTATCAAACAGAAAAAAAAAAAAAGCACTGCTTCAGTACACACGACTTTCTCTGGAAGGCTAATTTCAGTGTGAGTAATAAGGAAAAAACCAACAGCAGTAATTCAACTGTTATTCCACATCACTACTATGAACAGTGCGGTCTGAATATGGAAGCTGTTGCAAGGACATGAGATTACACAGACACGTCACTCATCGTCGGTAAAAGATGTCAATCCAATGGAAATTTTCTCTACAATAAGCTTTCCAAAAAGGCCAACAGCATACCCAGGGCTGCTGAGATCTCCCTATACTTTTCACAAGTCCCTTCCATGGCTGTTGAAAAACTGTCTCAAGTGTTACTGGATTATAAACTGTGTCAAAAATAATAATAAAAATAAAAATTCCTACAGCCCTCTTCACTAACAAAAAAAAAAAAAAAGAAAGAAAATAAATATTTGTGACTCATTCCAACTGCCAAGCAGTCTGTGTTACAGAACAAAGCCAGGTCATACCACCAGAGCATTCAGTCTGTATCTTTATCTGAACAGGGATCAACAGCAAAAAAATTTGCAAGATCTCCATATGGGATGGTTAGGTAATGACAAGAATAAGAAAAAGACTTCAGGGGAACAAAAACCAGAAAGAGTACATAGGGAGATGAGATTGAGGTAGATAAAGAGAAGGAAACAACAAGCTTTTGGAATCAGCAAATCAAGAAAACAAATGAGTCGGATTCTGGGAAGTTGAAGGCTGCAGAAAGTGACTCTTGTAGAAAAAGGACAATTGTGGAGCTCCCACTGCCAAGAGCTCAGTACAGACCTACACATCAGCTTCACTTTCAATAGGATGAAAACATACATAATGGCACGGAGTGGTTTCCAAAGCCACATTCTTGATTGTCAATCTGGAACTTGGCCTCACACTGCATGACTGCTGCTTGAATGGCTGGATCGGTTCTTCAAATTATTTCAGTAGTCCAATGAGACGTCAAATGCAGCAGTAAAGTTTCTACTCTTCATGAATTTTTCTGGCTCTACTGTCTTTCTGAAATGCCTTTTCAGCCTCATTTTCACCTACACATTTTCTTCCTCAACTGTCATCACCTGCGTTGACTTTTACTCTTCCCTTTTTTGGTCTACTGGGTGGGTTTAATTTTTGTTGTTGCTGTTAACACAATGTGCACCACAATAATCAATTTGTTTCTGCTTCACTTACATTTTGTTCTGAAGAAGCATTCTCTTGGAGGAGTCTTCTACAGCCTGCACTTCATAGGTCAAGCACTCTTAAAGCATGCAGGTCATGAAGCTGTGCTTTTTGAATGCTTGGGTGCTCAAGCCTATCAGGATAATTTATTCACACAACTTAGCCCATGATTCTTCTACTTCTCCAAGCGCTGTTGAGGAGCAGGTTGAAAGCCTGATGAGTTGACTGGTACAATAGTTTTCAGCTTCCACCTTTCCAGCAGGGCTTATGGAGATGAACATAGGGGCCACGAAGCCTTGAAAAGTTAAGTCTTTCTAGATTAGATGACTCTAGCTCTTAACAGACAGGAGATAACAGAAAGGTGATTCATTTTCCATCTCTAAAAAGCCTCAGGTAGTTTGCCCAACAGATGACTTACCATAATCAGTCAAACAACAGTAGCAGTCAACAGCAGCTGAAGTTACTAAATTTTTTAAGCAAAATTTTTTAACAATTTGGTCTTGGCATCCAGAAGCCATTCTTCCTTATCTAGAAGCTGGTAATACACTTCCATGATTCAAGGCAAGTCTTTAAGTTTAAGCTTACTGTGTGCACGGTTCCATCCTGTTGTCGTATGTTATTTCCCCACCAGTCTTGTGAACCCGTTTCTGTAAACATTGGGCTGCTTATTGCTAAATATTTTCCCAGCAGTAGTTGATCCATGAGAAAAAAGAGCTGCCACTGATGGAAGAGGTGCAATAAATTTGTATCCCTCGTTAGTTAAGCTAAGCTTGCCAGGAAATTGCCTCAACATCGCGAAACGTCACTGCATAATCTAAGCCTAAATTAGCTGACTTCAGCAAAAGCAATGACCGTAGCCACAAAAACAAGATGTATGAGTTCTCTTTACTGGGAGAAGCTCTCATCTTAAGAATTAAATGCAAGCCTGAAGAATTTTCATCATTCGGAAGAAAAGACAAACACAGCCATAACTAAAGTTTTTTTAATGAAGGTTGTTTCCCTAATTTTGATAAGTCTTATTTTATTCTTTGAGCTTCCTAGAATATCACATACAAATCCAGTTACAAGTGCCCTGAAATGTAAATTGCATGGCTCTTTTTTCATCTAAAAAGATTAAGGCAATTAGAAAACCTGTTAGAAACAACACATGCTGAGGTAAACGTTTTTTTCAGGCCCTCCCATAAAGACTGACATATCAAGGAAAACAAAATTCACAGACTACCAGAGTACCACTAGAGGAATGATGGACTGTATAGTCTCAAAAACACCTCTCCGTAGTATTATGGGTTAGGACAAGAAGCGTGTACTCTGTATCAAATGCACACCTGATGTAAAACCTCTCCTGTCTTTCCAATCTACAACAGGAGGTGGAAGACGTGCTTTGGTTCTGCGAAGAGGCGTACAGTATGTCAGAACTACAAAGTAAGGATCGTACAGGGTTCTTTATTGACATGCAATCTTCAAATACTTTGCAAAATATAAGACTAAGTTAAGGAAAGCAATGCTGTGCATCCAGAAGAAACACAGATGTTCAGAAAAAATATTAAAACAAAAAACCACATGTATAAAACTATGAAGTTATTGTTTCACTTGTCTCTTTCCAAGTCACTATTTAAGGAAAAGAAAAAGCATTTGCCTTGGAAACAAATCTGTCTTGACACTTTTGGAGTTTTATGTTCTACTTTTCAGGCAACACTCTACAAATGATAGAAGAGTACACAAATGCAAACCCAAAGTCCTAAGCTACTACAAGTTTGCTGTCAAATCTCACCAAGGTTAGTCATCCTGTGTTCCCATCCATAAAACAGAGGTCACTCATATGTATACATACTTGTTAAGTTTCACGACTACAGAATGTCCCAAAGCCGCAGATAAAAATGCCCCACATAAGTACACCATACAGTCATTAACAGATAATTTTAACTCTAGCCTGTCTTACACGTCAGAAATACAACTCTGTACGTATCTAGCAGCTAAGCGCAATATCATAAAAAAGACCACAGCATTTAGGACAAAAATCATATAAACACAATGCCATTTTAATGCCTAAGTCATAAAATAAGTATTAGGAAGCTTCAAAGCATGAGAAGTACTCCTCCCCCACCAAAAAAAAAACAAAAAAAAAAAAAAAAAAAAAAACAAAAACAAAAAACAAGAACAATTTAAGCTTTCTCCAAAGTATCAAGAATACATTTAATCGAAAAAATAATTAACAATAAAACTCTCAAACAACCACCAACAATGAATAAGCCAAAAGCTAAACAGAAGAATTGCCTTAGAATAAGTCCTAGATTTGCTAGGGAACTTCTAATCTTCGTGACACACATTAATTCAACACTGGGGACTACCAAATGAAGAACAGAAAGGTAATTTTATCTCCACTGAAGCTTGAAAGTGATCAGTGTTTAACACTCAACTAGTACCCATTCAAACTGCACATGAAATCATGACAGCTCTCTGATTTGTCTTTACTCCAAGTCCCATACCCTCCTGGCACTCCCTGTATAGCTCAGCCACCATAATTTGCTAGCAAAATTTACCCACGGGATATGTTTGGGGATGATACCTGATTGGAGTGCTGTCATCTGCATTTCTGGTTCCAGCAGCGTCATGCTGATCCTTTTCTCAACAGTTACAATCCCTTAAAGATTCGCTTTACATACAGAATAGATAAAGACAGGCAAAAAAAAAAAAAAAAGAAAAAAGAAAAAAAAAAAACCACGAAGACCTATCAACTTTAACCTTGTTCAAAATTTGCAAGAAATTCTCATCCTCATATGATGAAAACTGCGCCTACTGAGAAACCTCAGCTTTTCAACATGCAGTTCTCTGCTTATTCACAACAGGCAAGTTGGAACAGCCCAGAATCAAATTACTGCTAGGAAAAAAATGAATACTCCAAGGGGAACGCAAGATGTGTAGTTTGCAGAAGTAAGGTCCGCCCCTTGATGCTCTGTAAGGGGAAGGAAAGGGGGAGGAAGGGGTCGGATATAAGAACTGGCAGTTTTTTCTCCTTTTAAAAGAGGAGGATGACGTCTTGGGTAGACTTTCAAATCCCCTAAGGGGCTCTGCTGATGAGGCAACTTCATTCCAAGGACAAGGAGACCCAGTGTTAACATAAACACGCAGTCATCCTCAGCTTAGAAACAACATGGCCAAAAACATATACATCCTGCCTGTAACATGACCAAAACCATATACATCCAGCCACTTTTTGCCAATCTTCACCAGTCGTTTGTCTTGCTAATTGTATTGTTTCCCCTAGCCCTTATCAAACCCCATTGCTGGGCACTAAACCTGAGCTACTGTACCAAAGGACTGGAAGATCTTCCAAATAGATGGCAGCATCTGTTTCTTAAAATAAATACATAAATAAATAAATAAATAAATAAAAAAGCAAAACACCCTTTCTGGATCACAGCCTCCGCTGTTTCCAAAATTCAGATTCAAAAGGTTTGGGATATTGGATAAAACTTTCAGAGTCAAATATTTCTTGAGATTAACGGATAACAAAATAGAACTAAAGTCTTTCCTCACTAGGTGATTCTAGCTCCCAACAGAAAGGAAATTCAATTTCAGTCTCTGAAGAGTCTCAAGTAATTTGCCCAAAAGATAATTTAATTATCTGAAACTAATTCCAACACCTGTGTCCCCAGAGCAGCTTTCCCTTATTCCCCACCATTCCCAAATTCATTGTCACTTCTCGTTAGGTCACCTGCGAGTAAGTAACTGCACATTGCTTGCATCAAGCCCAAAAACACATTAAGCCCTGCATCAAAGATAAAGACCAATTTTCGCATTTAAAATCCTTTGGAGCAAGTCCGAATCCTTCCCCCATTGCATCAGTACTCATGAAAGCCAGGAACTGGGTGTGCAAAAAGGCTTTTGCACTGATTTCTGAGCCCTCCAAACCTAAGTCCCGTCAGGGTTTCTGTAATACTCGGATGCAAGAGCTCCCCAGCAGCTGCTCGACAGCTGAGAGAGAACACGGCAGGTTTTAGCACCACATCTTCCTTCCCCTCCACAAACACATCTGGGGCTTCAAAGGAGGCAGCAGAAACTCATTTGGGGACTCTAAACAGCACAGGAAAATCCCTTGCCGTGATGATATTGTAATATTAATCTGATTTCCATACTCCTTACATCAGTAACGTGTTGTGGAAGGACAAAAATCAGCTCATTTGGCCTTCTGTCATAGTGAAACGCTACCTATGTGGTTTTGGATTCACAACCAGACTTCCAATAAATAGCCAGCCTAAGTGGTAATTCTTGTCCTTATGGAAAGGATCCACAGTGGAAAACCATATCCTGAGAATTTAGGAAACATGACCAAAATGAGTCATTTCAACACCTATTGTGAATATCTGCATTCATCCAGAATGAAGGGAACTGCCCACGTTCAGCAAATGCATGCTTATTTTTCTGGCAATACGTGGAAATACAAAGGGAAGCGGTGTGAGCAAAGAGGAAAGGCACTCTGCTACAGGGCCCAGGAGCATCACGTAGCTCCCTGAAGAAGGCATGTGTGAATTCTCAGTGACTACGGGCAGCAGAAATTTAAGGCATTAAGCAGGACAAAACAAAACAACATGACTGTACAGAAAGAAGCAAATAAGAAGTGACAAAAAAGCAAACTTTTTAATGTCTAAGGCAAGAAAACGTGTGACAAGTCTCCACGGATGAGTAAATGTGTCACATCGTTTTTGGAGAGAGCCAACTCGCTTCAGATGGCATCGTATGCACAGCCCTTTGAAAACACGGGGTTTGCCTTGCCACAAAGAAACCTTTTCGTTGACCTGGAACCTCAAGCTGTATTACTGCAGTACGAACGCAGAAGGAAATGTACACAGATAACTGATTATTATTAATATTAGCAGAATGGTAGGGTGTTGGTTGGTTTGTTTTGTTTTAAAGTTCAGAGGTAACAAGAACTCCTGTAGGCCCATATGACCGCATGTTGCTTATTTGAGGTGAAGACTGCACTACCTGATGCCTTCAGCCGGAGATTTCTTCACTACACCTCGTGGTAATGCACTGATTGTAGAAGACAGCTGCAGCCTGCAGAACTAGCTGATAGCATCCTAATATAAACAAATTATAGAAAACTTGACATTTTTCATAAGGAAAGCTACACATTACAGAAACAGGCCATCACCCAAGCCATGATTCAGTTTGCCAAGTACTAGCAGCGTGTGACGGTTGTGAAATGATGAAAATCTTGTGTGAAGCAGCCACTCGCTATTTAAGTAGGACAGAGTCCTGCAGAACGGCGTTCTCCCTCTACAGAATCAGACCTCCTTTCCCCATTACTACCCTTAAAACAGCAAAACCCAAGAGACCTTATTTACATAAGCAAAACAACTGCCCAGATCTGGGTCTGACTTGCTCAGCAAACAGTTTAAATTCTTCCAGGAGTGTTTTATTTAATAACTATCAAATCGTATGTCTACATATCCATCCATCAGCCCTCAACCTTGAAACCTCAAAGGCAAAATGGAGCAAGAAAGTAACTGGAAAGGAGAGACAGAAGAGAGGGATATCACAAGCCAGTGACGGGGAGGGCATTATAATCACGTTAACTTGATGGGGAGCAAACAAAAACTGCGTTGAGAGCTAACTTGTTAAAGCCACCACATTAAAGCTGCCTTTGGCATTACTCCCTCCAGCTTAACTATTCCCCCATCGCTATTTAAAAGTTTGTTTGTTTTAAATATTTTAAGAGATTACCACTTCTCAGTCGTTTAGTAGCTCCCATCAGGAGCAGGCCAGTCACTTCCATCATGCTCTGAATCTCATAGCTCTATCAGAAATTTTCAGACAGCATACTAAATTTATAGTCCCCTGGGACATTAAGTCTCTTAGCACAAATCTATCCAAGATAGACTGGTTGTTTTTATTCTAACAAGCATTCCTCTTACTCACACAAAAGAGAAAACAGGCAGCCTCGCTGGAATGTGTGTGAAGGACAGATCAGAGAAAGCTATATATTTCCTGTCTTTGTTACAATACAGACTTAAGCATCTTTGTCACACATAAATTCTGGATGAGGCAGAAACCATCACTTGGTAATGAACTGCCACTAAGTCACATCATTCCAGAAATCCTCCACACAGCAGAACAGAAAAGAAAATTGAGCAAACAATTTCAGAATGATTTTGTCAACAGAAAAAAACAGTTTTTTCAGGAATAAAATCAACTCTTGTTGATAAACACAGACGCCCACCTTCAAGTCACAACATGCACTTTTTAAAAGGATAGCTTTGTGTCATGATTTTATAAAAACACTGATAATGCTTTTAAAGTCACAGTAGCAAGAAGACAATTATAATGTTTGCAAAAACATCTTAGTAAGTTATATTTAAAAATAATTTCTGAATCTGACTGCATTCAGTGCAACAATTCAGGATGGGAATGGGCAAGAGGCAGGAGACAGGAACACAAACCCTAACAAAATAATTATAGGAGCAATCACCCACACAATTCCTTAAAGTAAAACCAGGTGCCCTGATACTTCTGTCTTTTGACAGTAAACGAACACAGTCACTAAATTAGCTCCTTAAAATCATTCAAATAAAAAAGTTCAACACTGCAATTTGTAAATGGGTATAATCTCCAGCAGCTTATGTGGCAATAATTAATCCCATGCTTTGTACAGGATGAGGTCTTCACAGCAATGGGAGTACCTTCGGATCCATAAAGCACATGCCTGTTACATGACTTCAAGTCATACTGAAATTCCACACATTCCAGCTAGGCTCCTTACCCCCGGTACATATGTAGGCACTTTGTAGAAGGCAAGCATCCCAGATCAAGTAAACCCCCAAAAACTGACAAGCCGGTGCAAGTTTTGTCCAAACCTGTAATCACAAAATGCAACAGTTCATCTGAAAGAATGTTACCCAACCTTAAAGAGGCCTACAGGGAGAAGCAGCAGGCCAGTGGTAGACTTCTAACACAATGTTTTTCATGATCAGTGCACAGAGATAACTATGAATTCACCTGGGGAACACGGGTCAATAAGAGAAGGTCAATAAGCTAGGGAAGTAATTATAATTTAAAATAAAGATAAACAGAAAGACAATCTTGATTAGAAGTGATCAAACCGCACAAGATTATATATTCATAGCCTGTTCTCTTTTTTTTTTCTTTAACCACATTCATCAGAGCTTTGTTGTCAACCTTGCCCTAAGGGTTGGGAAAGCTTATCTTGGCATTTTACTACAGGTGACTAAAAAAATAAAAAGAAATCAAGGTAACTGCTTCAAATGACTCCGTAATGACCTTTTTTGGCCTGTGTTACAAGAATGAGTCAGTCCTGGTAATCTCTCATCATTTAAGAAAGTTGTGGGATCAAGGCCTTGATGAATATGGATTAAAAAAAGAAATGGAATGTGAAATTCAGGTAAAAAAAAAAAATTCACTGTGAGGCAAAAAGGCAAATTAAATAACTACACTTAAATACTCCATTAAGCTTAATGCCTGCGTAGAGCCTAGTAAAGGTGTCAAAATATTTTACTAACACCTTGCCCCATTTGGTTTCCTTCCACAGAAGTGTCAAAAAAAAAATCTTATCTATCCGTTATGTTCCAGTCGTTCACACACAGGCTTAAAGGCTTTTGTCTCATTTTAATTTAGTATAATTTAATGACAACTATCCAGGCAACATGTTTGAAGTCTTTACACCCATCTAACCAGGGATCTACAAGGATAATGTGTAGCTGGGGTAAGAGGGAAGAACACGAAGTGGAGCCTGGGCCTGAAAAAACACAAAACAAACCAGAAGCCCCCCAGAAAGAGCCTGTTGCTGTTCTCCAGTTCTCTACAAGCAGCCAGAAAGAAATTTGTTGTCCTGGGGCATGTGGCAGCATGTGTATACAGCACTGCACTCCCAGTTCTCCCATGGGATACACAATCCATGATGCTTTACATGCCAAAGAAATTTCTAATTTTACCTCAGCTAACAGTTCACATTCCGGAACCACTGCCCGAAGTAACAAATTCAGTGCAGATCCACGTAGGATTTTGCTACAGACATCTACAGATAAGAGAGACCTCCTGGCAGGAAAAGTTACAGAAAGGGTTAAGCAGTAAAGCATAAGGAGTGAGCTGAGCTGTGAGTCAGCAATGCCTGTCTGGAACTGCAAACAGGAGACCCTTTGACACACATCGGCAGCTTCCAGCAAGCCTCTGGTTTTACCATCTCCTCCCCTCCTAGCAGCACTCGTCTCGAGTCTTCCTCATACCTTGAATTTGGCAGATTGTCACAGGAGCAGTTGCACGGCACCAGATAGGCTTCTACAGCCACCCTGGATGGCTGAAATGTTTAAGCAGATTGCCATCTCGACTAACAGATCGTCTCTAAAGGTTGTTTGAAGCTAAAGGCATAGCAACAAAGATGCATCGTGTTAAAAAAAAAAAAAAAAAAAAGAGCTTTAAGAAGCTCAAAAGCTTTCAACAGGTGTGCAGTTTCTTTCCCAAGATAATTTAAAATTTCCCATTTGGGAGAACAAGTTTATCGACTCAAAACACATCAGCTACGTTCCTCAGCAACTTGCTGAACCGAGTCTCCTTTTATGCTGCCACAGTTTGCAGATAACCGTATTTCAATGGCACTTTTTAGTCCCACAATACTTGAACGTACACACAAGCAGCATATAACATAACATATTACACCCTGGTAGAAAAAAAATACACTGTATACATCTGGAGATAAGGTCAGGTAGTCTACACCAAGGACTTTGGACTTCATGCCTTGAGTGAAAAGCTGCACCTCCAGCAGTATAATTCCCACTATTGTGCTGAGCACTGATAAAGCATCAGCTCCGAAGAGACCCACCTAATGAGTCATTTCCGGGAATATCCTCATTTTCTTTGGCAAAAGCTAGGTAGAGGTGCTCCATTTCAGATACTTTTCAAATCCAACTGTATTTTACCTGTTCCAGTCAAGTAGATTGGCAGCCCCCAATGACAGAGCTTCAAGGCTGAGCCCGTAAAAGTAACATTATTTTGACAGACAAAAACCATCTATTTTCTGTATAACATTCCCATCATACCATTTTTCAAATCTATTCAAACAACTGAATTGTACATTGTACATAGACTAATTTTTCTGTAACAGAGATATTCTTTTCTCTGACCATAACAAATGCTGTTTTGACCCATTTTTATCTACTCAAGGTGCTGCTACAAGGTTCCTTTTCCAAACTAGGTACTCTTAGCAGTTCCAATGCTAGCAACCCTTTCCTTGTGGCATCAAGAGTAAACTGTTCCCATTTCCAGACCTTTTGTCATGTCTTGCTCACTACAAAGGGAAGAATCCTGCCTCCAGTAAATTCACAATGTCACCTCCAGTTGGCCAGCTGTCAGGTTTTGGAAACAGAAGACTTGTATGCTTTTCCCATGCTGCCTTCAAGTCCTCTACCACATTCAAAACTACCTCATTTAATTCTCATTAGAAATACCTCTGTGTCAGCATAACTATAAAATACCCAAGTCTACCACTAGTTGAGATGTGCTGAGATCAGAGTCCACCATACTAACATTGCATTTCCTTCTCTTTTACTTTCTACTAACCTTTATCTCCATCCGCTGTCTTTTATCTCGTACTTAGAGGACTGCAAACATTAAGGATTATTAGCTTTTTGTTCTGTTTTGCAGATTCCAGCTTCACCATTTTTACAGCCTTTAAAAGCAGAAGGATGGCATAATGTATATGAACAAGAAAACTCTTTATCTTCTTAAAAACGATACTGCAGGTTGAAGCTAATTCTTCCAACTAGCAAAACACTAATACACTTTCCAGGGAAGGGTGCACGCTCAGCTTCTGGAGCTAAAGAGCCAAGCATGTCAAGTGAGGTATCCTTCCAACCCAAAATACTGTCCTACAGTTCATGGATTCGAAATCACTTCAGCAGACACATTCAGTACTGGCTATAAAGCCACCCCAGCGCTCCCCAGCATTTCCAATATGCTGCGACACACAACTCTATATAATGCATGTAATGCAACATATAACGCCAGGCATTATAAAGCATGCAGGAGTCAACCATCCTGAAGTCGATAGCATCAGAAGTTGGTAACAAGCAATTCACACTGCAAAAATTGCACACAAAGCCCTCCATACTGCCAACAGCCACCAACACATACCCCAGAGGGCAGAGTAATGGAAGATGACCAAAAGGAATTCACAGGCAGAAGCCATCAGTTATCAAACTGTTTCACCTGTCAGTCACAGGATGGTACTGAATACGGAGAGTTTTATGGCAGGCTGGCGATTTTGAGCTTCACACAGTTCACATTCTCCCAACACCAGAAAATGTCCTCGAATCACAGAATCATTTAGGTTGGAAAAGATCTAAGATCATCAAGTTCAACCATTAACCTAGCACTGCCAAGTCTACCACTAAACCATGTCCCTAAGCACCACATCTACACATCCTTTAAATACCTCCAGGGTTAGTGACTCAACCACTTCCCTGGGCAGCCTGCTCCAATGCTTCACAACCCTTCCAGTGAAGAAATTTTTCCTAATATCCAAACTAAACCTCATCTGGTGCCACTCAAGGCCATTTCCCCTTGTTCTAGACTAGTTGCTTGTCCAAGCTAGTTGCTTGAGAAAAGAGACCAACTCCCACCCCGCCACTACCTCCTCTGAGGTAGCCGTAGAAGGCAGTAACGTCTTTCCTGAGCCTCCTTTTCTCCAGGCTAAATACCCCGCTTCCCTCAGCTGCTCCTCAGACTTGTTCTCTAGACCCTTCACCAGCTTTGTTGCCCTTCTTTGGACATGCTCCAAATGCACCTCGATGTCCTTCTACTAGTGATGGGCCCAGAACCTAACACAGTATTCAAGGCACAGCCTTACCAAGGGACCCTATATTCTGCCACTCTACCATCAGTCAGAAAACAGTTTGAGGGATTCATACAACTCTTCATATACTACCTACAACTTAAGATATGTGTGCTGGTCATTCTCACTCCAGGATTTTGAAGGCCTACTGGGGTATTTAATTGTTAACTCCAGGTCTTGTCCCTCTTTCTAACAAGTCTGACAGAACTTTTCAGACATCTGCAGTGACAAAGATTATCCACCCCGATAATGTACAGACCAAAGTGGCAAAGAAAAATGTACAGATCCCTGATGGCTGTAGTCAGAGGATGCGTTAACACTTCCTTTGACTCTCTCTTGTCTTGCACAACTTCTAGTCACTACAAGCACATGGGCGTTTGGAAGTTGTTTCTGGTATTCACCTACAACAACCTACCTGCGTTTATCACTAGACTCTCTGGAACTTCTACAGCAACATCAGCCGCTCCCATCTAACAACGGGAATCGGTTTTGTCAACTCAACATGTACCACACCAACACCGCGATACTTCCCGTAAGCCTACCAGTGGAGACGTACTGCATGAGACCCGCATTCGTGGCACCACTTACCATTCTTCCTTTCACTGAGCGGAGGAAGGTTGGGGTTTCGGCCATGATGGAGGCTGAGGGTCAGCTCGGGCTGCAAGGAGAGCTCCTGCAGCTCATTGGCAACAGCTTCGCTCTGCGGGCTGGGGGCCGCCGAAAGGGACACCAGCACCGGCTCATCGTCATTTTCGCCAGCCCCTCCTCCGTCCAGCCCATTTCCAGCAATGACGGAAGGGGGCAGGCACACCACCCCGGAGAAATCCACTTTGGCTTTCGTGATGGCAACCTACAAGACAAATAAATAAAAAAAATAATAAAAACGGATAAATACCAGTCTTAACCCACACCTCCAGTTCACTATGGCACCTCCATATCCTAGAGGAACAGGCTCCTTAGCACAGTGTTTGTGTTATCGTTCTCAGCTGAGACACATCTAGTGATCGAAACTTGCTAAACTCACCAGCTGATAAACTTGTACATGCCTCCAACAGGGTCACCACAGAAACTACTGATAAAACTACAGATTATCATAATTTTCTTCAAAACTTAAGAGAAAGTGATCTCAGCTTTTGGTACTTCATGAACCAAATCTTGAGAATCACCACAAAGTGTTGGTCACCATACTCCAGCTTCCAGCAAAGTCATCCTATTTAGCATCTTGCTGAACTCCTGATTACTCTCTTTTTATACCAACAACGGTGTTTTAAGAGGACAACTGTCAATTTGAAATCCAGTCAGGTAAAGTAATCCTTCATACCCAACCTGGAAGGACAGCTGAGTACGAATGAGGATTTTTAAATAATCTAATTTGCATTTCAAAAAATAGTTATTTTGCCCTGTTCTTTCTTTCCCCATCACTATGAATGACAATGAATGCAAGAAAAATATTATATAAAAAGTACACAGAAAAGTTTTCCTGTCTAAAGCTTCGTCTACCATAACTGAAGTGTGCAATATATAAGGGGGTTTAATGATTAAAATAACAAGTTGATCTCATTTTTTTGTATTTCTATAGTTCTTTAAAGAATTATTTAAAAGCCAACATTATGTTGAAATTAAAGTTCTTTTACGTCCAGTAATTTAAACAGAAACAAACCAGCTGGAAGCCTCCAGTGGAATGGTTACTGTGTTAACAGTTAAACAGCAACAGGGAGTACACCAGGACAATCATATTTGGGTTTGATTAATGAAGATGAAAGGTTCCTGCTTCGCAGTATGCTGCTGCTTCACCCAGCCAAAACTCAGAAGACTACCACTACCAACTCCGCTGCACCACAGGCACATTAAGAAGCAAAAAACTCTTCCAGAGGCTAACCTTCAGCTTCAGGAAGACGGAGGTAGAGCTAGCTGCACAGCAGCTAAGGAAAAAACAGCTGGTAATCTTCCAGAAATCGATCAGAATGTGCAGACTTGGACAAACACCTTTAACAATACTTTTTTTTTTTTTTATTAAGAACTCTCCACTTAACACCCATAGTTAACCTGAGTGCGTGTGACAACATTCAACACATTAATAGCTGATAAAGTAGTTCAAATAATCATTTTCCCTGCTTTCATTTCAGTTTCGTACTTCATTTGATTAGTCATGTTTGCTCTGTCGTGCGCAGATCAGGATAAGTGGCAGTACATTTGTCTCAAAAACTTGTTCAGTATATACTGAATGCAGCAATAAGCATTTCTGGCACCAAGCACATGCTATTTCATCCCTGCTGTCACACATTCAGTCCCAGGATCCCGTGTCACGATCTGAGGAGAAGCAGGGAAAAACGTGGAAGAAGAAAAGAAAAGGAAACAAAAGCCACTAACCGAAGCTGGTGCTCGTTAAAACAAAACAAATGAGACTGAGCCAAAGCTTACTGCCATACAAAGTATTTGCTTTTCTTCAGTTACAATTTGGCTAGAATGTGCCTGCCTCCTCCTTGATGGATTTCCTGTCCAAGGCAAACACTGCTCACATCCATTTGAGAGAAAATTTTAACGGTAATCTGCAACAAGGAAAAAAAAAATGGGATTGTGCCCTTCTTCTCTTTGCACTGGATACAAAAAGCCTGGAAACGTATGCCCTTAAAACACAGATTTCGAATAATAGTTCAGTAAGCTACAGCAATCCTTTCAAAGGCTGGAAAGAGTTAAATCATGGCCAACACGCTTGGCCCCAGGCCCTGTCCCTGTAGTGATGGGAGGCCTGGGGAAAGGGGCTAAAAGGAAGATTATGTGCTCAGATAGGGGGCTGGCTGGTATGGACCACTTACACCCATCCTATGGGGGCTAAAGCCTATTTGTTTTCTCAAAGGAGATGCACTGGAGGCATTAAACCTTGTCTGGTACCAAATGAGTTCGGTGGGATCACGTAGGAGGACAAGTGGAAGCAGGTCTGAACCCACAGACAGGTGACAGGCATCTAACACCTACCCAGCAAGGATTTAGGATGGTAGGAGGCTCAACCCCCATCCCAATCCATCCCAGAAAAGAAAAAGAGTCCCTTCTTCAAGAAGAATTTCAAATGTCTCAAATTCATAAGAGCTGCCTCAGCTAGGAAAATAGGAAATATACTTAGGAACTTGTAACACGTTGGATTTTCTGTTTAACAGGGATTTGCATGAAGTAGGACAATCACATCTCAAACACCATTTTAACAACAGCATTGCAAAGCAGAATCTGGTTTCCTGATCTAGGTATATCCACATTAGCCAGTGCACTGAACCCTACACCCTGTATGTAACAGCACAACACCAAGCTGCAGTAAAAGCAGCCTAGCCTGGCCTACCCACAATGAGTGGGTCAGGAGGTCAATGCCTGTGTGTCAGTTTAATGTGCAACTCTGAGCAGTACCAAACTAACTGGTGTTAATTGATATTGGGGTTATAAAGAGAGTTTCTCTAGCAAATTGGCCAAGAGAAGTTCAGCGCAGGCCTCGGATCATCACTGGGGTTGATGCTTGCAGGCTGAAAACTTGCAGGTTTCCTAACTGATGCAGAAGATGTCACAGATGGGAGGTGTCTTCTTAATCCTAGCTGGCATGCCATTCAATGTCTGTCCACATCAAAAGTAACAAAGCTTAAGCACCTCCTGAACAGTCATTCTTCCCCTTTCACCACGTCCTCTGTTGTGCCAGCAGAGCTGCTTGTATAGCCACACTGCAAACTGTTACCAGAAAGCTGACTTGGCTGAAATGTCATTTTTCCTGGGTTGTATTTCAGCTGGATCGATTCCTCCATACAAACCACGGTAGCATCAGCACAATACAGGGAAACGCTGCCACAAATTGCAGAAAAAAAAACAGTCTCACTGCGCATCTCAGCCGACGTGGACAACAATTCTGTTGCTCCAAGTAGTGCTGCAGCTCGGATGAAACTAAACTGGGATAAATCACTAAATACGTTAGAAATCCTACATCCTCCTTCCTCTACATCCCCTCCCATTTCAGGCCAGCACAAGGACCTGCCGTTAAACACAACAAACCACTGAGAAATCTCATCCAGGTGGACAAGCTCCACCTTGGTTCACTCCAGATAGATTAGGTCCCCGGTACAGTTTGCCATGCAGCCACACCAACGTTTGTGCCAGCACAACACCAGGAACAGATCCTGTTTACACCATTAATACTTCCCAACAACTCACCACTACGTAACGGAAAGAGAACTTTTTTTTCAGAGCAATGCCAAGTTTTAATAAAATGCAAAAAATGCCCACTAAAGAAATGCATCCGGTCCACCAGACTACAGTAAAAGCTATAATTAGATGGGTTTGATTTCGGTATTTTCAATTAAAAGTCAGATAAGGGCATACAGGGATTAGGAAGATGCTTTGAGGATTTATAGTCATCCATGTCACGTTATTTGGAAATCACAGATCTCCTGTGAAAGACGTGGAATCCTCTTCTGTGACCAACAGTGGGGCTGCATTTAGTCTTCCCAGACAGTCACAGCAGAATGATTGGTTGCACCCAGTAATATTTAGAACCCTATTAAAATGTTGCAATGTTTGTTTGCCTGTCATCTTGGAACTGACCAGAAAGTTTCCCATAAAGAAATGTACCATACCATGAAGATCTTCTAGTGAGTCACGCAGAAGCTGATGGGCAGCCTTAAGAGTAAACACTTCTGCAGCTCCACAAGGGTTTCAGGGTGAGTGCCCCCAAGGATTTGTATCTCTTGCTGGCCAGAAAAAAGCTTCCTACCATGGCATTTCTCTCCTTTTGGCCCAGCTGCTTCTGGGACACAAGAGGCTGTGATCCCACAGATGTTCCACAACAGTAACACCAAATTCAGCAAGCTCTGAACCTTCCACTGTCCAGCTCCTCGTTTCTGTCCCTTATGGCCATTGCCATAAACCACACCACCATCGCCTCACGCAGAGATGGAGCAACCCAAAGGAGACATTAGACACTGCACCGAAATACATGAATAAGTTTCACCCCTTTCTGACCTCTGGAGGCATCTAACAAACTTCAATTTCAGACAGACAGACAGAGTCATTTCTGAGAAAGCTATAAAACAAACAAAACCATATCACAGAATGGCTTGTGTTTGAAGGGACCTCAAACATCACCGCATCTCACCCTCCCTGCCACAGAGAAGGATGCCACCCACTAGAGCAAGTTGCCCAGGGTCTCATTCAACCTGGTCTTCAACACCTCCAGGTTGCACCTCCTCCTTGCACTTAGAGTTGTTGAACCTCATTTGGTTCACATTGGCCCACTTTTCAATATATATCCCATTCAAATCAGATATAGTGGAATCTATATTGGATCCAATATATCCAAGTATTCAATATTGGATACACATTGGAAAGAGATTATCAAATCTGCAAACTATAAAGAGTAAATGCTCTTTTTAGGTGCATCCTCTTGCCATCCCAACCCCATTACCACAGTAAACACAGGGTAAATCTGACTAGTTTACTCCTTGGTGAAAAAGTACTCTTACTTTGCGTTTACCACGTTACAAACTTACTTACAGAAGCTTCTCGTGGAGCTGCTCACCCAGAATCCCTGAAGGATAGCTCAAAGCCAATGAGGTGAAAAGGCAACACAGACGGGTGCAGCACTGAAACCTGTCTGACCTGCAGTAAGCTCGTTCACGGAGCTACGGGAAAAGAAGACCAGGGGGTGGCAGGATGGAGAATTAGGATTAGTTGCCCACCATTTTAGCTCCATTAATCACCCCATCGTGAGGCCAGACAAGCACCCATGTCAGCACAAGGAAGCAACAAAAGCATTCATCCAAGACCGCCCCTTTTGGCGAGAGACAGCTTAGATCAACTGAGCTTTATCGCAAGACCACATCCTCTGGTTAGAGGCTAAATTGGTACTGCCGACAAAAGAAACAGTCCAGCCTGCTCCTTCCTCACCTCCTGTGGGCCAAGGCTGAGCCAGATCAAGGAACTGATCCGGGCTAAATCCGACCTGGTCACACACACACAGACAAATTGCTGGGTTTGATTTGCATCAGTTCCTGATCTCGTTTGCAACCCAGCCACACAAACACTCGCGCCAGCATGAGGGAGACTGAGGTACAAGGGAATAAAAAAGATATCAGGATGGCTTCTTAGTGCAACACTGCTACCCTAAGGTGTTGATATATGGTTTACCTATCCAGCATTCGTGTTGGACGTTGACACATGTTCTAGGTCTTCCTGCACTAAATTTTGCTTGACTGTATCAATAGTCACACAATCGTGGTATAATTAAGTTTTTGTTACTGGGTATTTCAATGAACCAAAGAACAGTACCACCTTCCCTAATATCAAGCCTCAATTATCAGAGTAAAACCTGTTAAAAAGAAGGAATTTTAAAAAAGTGAAAATCAAAGAGGCACAGAAAAAGAGGAAGATGCATGTCAAAATTCCCAAATCAAGCAAGGACAGCTCTCTAAACAGCTTTCCCTTGTTTGCATTTGGGGGCCAGGTTGCCAGGGTAATGCCAATTTCCTACCAGTTTAAGAATTGCTCGGCAACCTCCAGCAGTTACCAGCAACAGCCCGTGAGTGCAGCTGTGCTATTTCCAGCAGACAGGTTTTTCTACTCTAAATTTAAGAGCACCCTTCTGCTAAATAACCATGCCAGCTGAGGTCCTCTGGCCAACAGAAGAGGCAATCTGGGGCGAAGTGGCTTTAAGTGGATCATCTTTGAAATGAATGGGAAGATAGAAAGACAATGGTATGTCATGCCCAAAGGCAACCGTTTCCCCCCAGGTCATCACAAATCAAAAGAAAGGCTCAGGACAACTCAGGCTTGCAGCAGATGGAAACGGCAGCATCACATTAGCTTGAGAGGTTGTAAGGATCAGAGTGAAACCACAGTTAGGTATTCCTTTTCTCTTTAGATATCAAAGAAAAGTCACCATCAGGAGAAACTTAAGGTTGTATAAAAAAAAAAAAATAGTTAGCTTCCTGTCTGTAAGCTGAAACTGTGCAACAAATATTGGCAGAATTACTCCTCCACTTAACCCAGAGATGAACTGATGGCTCTGTCCCCGAAGTCTATGCAGCACAGTAAACAACAATGCCAGTGTCACAAAGACTGCACCAGACAATGCATCAGTGTGTTCTTCGCAAACCTTAAGTTAAGGAGCAAAACTGCACAAGACACACTGAAGAGAGCTGATCTTACATTATGGTGCATTTCAATGCATATGCTGCATATAATTTGCCTTCTGCAAAACAGATCGGGCAGCTTACTTCACTTTCACAGTAATCGGGATAGGGGGAGGCAACAACAGGCAAAATAAATAAATTTCTCCTGGATTAGAAGCAGTGATTTGAACGTGTGAACTGTCCGGTTCACCATTATTGCAAGTTACTATCCTACAACATCTCTTCTAAAAATCCAGTGTTTGCAACACTCGAACCAAGACGCTGGTAAGAAACAGATGGGTGCAACCTCCTGAGCCAGAGAACCTGGGTCTGTGTGTGCACAGTGCCAGCACCCTTCCAGTAAGTGCTGCCATCTCTGAAGCATCCCCAGGAGCTACTGCCTCCAGCAAATCCATCAGCACAAGAGGCAGCAGGCATGCTCAGGCCAGCAAGAAAACAACAAGAAATCTTATCAGACAAAAGGCATGAGCATCTGTATAGAGATGTTAAGACTTGAGGGGGAAAAGTTCCAAAGAACACAACTAACACAAAGCACTCAACACCATTAATTTCTGCTGTTGAGAAGTCCACGTAGACAAATACAGCCTCCCACATGACTTTAAAGACCACTCATCAAGAGCCATATTTCTCATGCCGTAAGTTTTTTCTTCATGAGATACTAGCAGTCATTTTACTCGGGCCAGAAGTGATAGAAAGCCTTTGAGAGGTTTTGAACAATCTTTTTAAAATATCCATTTCTTAAAACCACAACTTGCAGGCCAAGAAATGTAGTTTTGCATTCCAGATATTTAAGAAATACTTGTCATGATTCAATGTACATTTGGAGGAACTTTGTGGCTTTCAAGCTCATGAAACTCTGGGTACACAAAGGAACAGATTAATATCAGAGCTAGTTCTGAGAATCACCGTGATATTTATAATGATATTTATGATTGTTTATTATAAACAATCCTTGCTCAAAAAAAAAAAAAAAGTGAATTCCCCACCTATTTCTGAAGTTCTTAAGCCCAAAGCATGAACGAGGCAATTCTAATTTCAAGGGACAACGAGCCCTGAACCAGAGAAATACTCTACAGACACATAATTGTATCCTACCTCACGGTGTGTTGAATTAATCACCTAGCTGGGGAGATTAAAGATAGCTGCTGAAGAAATAACAATTTTCACTGCAGTTCAAAGAACAAAAAGGAGCAAAAAAGACACAATGTTCAGTTCTCCTGGGTCTGTGGGTATACTGGTATATTTTAGGCCTTTGACGTGATACAGCTCAACTTTATAGCTCAAAGGAGAACCCAGCCTCCTCCTCCTGAGCTATTCTGCTGCTTCTCTTTCAAGGGTGTACAAAAGATTAGATGGAGAGGCGCAGGTCAGACAACTAACTCTGCAAAAAATTAGAAGCCATTTTGTGCAAGAATCAGTTAGCTCCATGGATTTGCCCTTTGGCTGCACAATCACCAGCTCTGATGCAAAGGAAAAAGCCGGGGAGCACAGCTGCCTGGAGGTTTGACCAGCCTTTGCAACAGCAGCTCGCTGAAAGATCAGCTTGACTGTAATGTCAAAGAGCACACTTAAACATCCAGCAGCAGTGCCAACTTAAGCAGTCTGCTACACATTCCCACTCTCATACCTTCCTCATTGTGAAACGAGCATAAATCTTACGGAGACAACATGTACTGGACCAGATGAAAAATAATCCAGCAAAAACCACTTCTTTCCAGGAGGATCTGTTCCCCAGAGTGGCTCACCATGGCCACAAAAAAACCTATGCCAGCACAACAGAGGGAGCAAGCTGTTTAAAGCTCGCACGGGTGCCAAAGAAATGCATGATGAACTATAGTGTATTCAGAACAGGATTGCTCTATGCCTGTTTTTCACCACCTTCTGTCCGACTTCCTTGCAATTGTCATCTGGTGCATTTTTTAAAGTTTCCTGCATGTAGGAGGCAAAGCATTCCTTCCCCCCCCAAAGGGGCAAGCAGATGAAGCAATGGATTCGATCCAGCCAGCACTAAAGGCATGTGGCAACAGATGCCAACAGTCAATGGCAGCAAGGAGGCTGCAGCAAACTAGAAAAGGGAATGCTGATGGTCTGCAGCCAGATGTGAGCTTCAGCTCAGGAATTCATGGCAGGAAAGCTGAGGGGATGAGGAAGAACGAAGGAGTTCACATTGAAGGGCAGATCTGGAAGAAAAAGTCCTTGGACAAGAGGAGAGTAGAAATAAAAACTTCCCAAGAAACAATATGCTTTCAACCAGAAGATTTGAACTTTGGGACAAGGACTCACAGATCTAGGGCATAGCAGAGCAGTGACTTGGGCTAGGAAGGTGACAACTCAGGGAACTAATGTAGCCTTTAAAAAAAAATTTAAGGCAAAAAAAAAAAAAAGGAAAAGAATGGTGTCACAGCACAAGTATTCATCTCAGCACAAAGCAGCAGACAACTGCAGAACTTAAAACTATCTGAAGGAGTTTATGGTTAGATCTTTTTTTAGCATCTCACTTTTGTGAGTAAAGGGGTGGTTTTACATTTTGCCTAATCCAGCGTGATCATGGGTTATGATTTAGAATATATCTATATATACGGACCTCCATTCTCTGCTCTCACCTCAGTTTTAAATGAAATTCTCACCTTCTGGGCTTCAAATCCAGTGACTGCAGCCACAGAGCAAGTCAGCTCAGCACACTGTTTCTTGATGGAAAGCTACATCTTGAAAAATGCTTGCGGTCCACCATACTAACTAATCAAAACCTACAACTACAGATTCATTAGACAAGGTACCAAAATAAAAACAACACAGAGGAACGGGGCCCACTGAAAAGTGACAGTTTTCAGTTACCCCATGTTAAGCCTAGTGTGAAACCAAAGCTTGAAATGGAGACTGCAAGTTTTCTGATCCCAGCCACATTCTTTAGTCATGACAGTATGAGGCTGTCTACAAAACTTAGACCAATCTGAATTTACTTTGTTTCTCCTCCCCATCAATACACACTGGGTGTGGAAACCAAATTTCTCTGAATTTACTGGCACCTCCCAACGCAGCAAGTGGCAGGACATCCGTTTAAGTGGAAGCCCAGCAATTGAGACCGAGTTACCAGATCTTCTGTTCCCTTTTTGCCCTGTGAGAGCTGACTTCCCACCCCTTAGCATTCCCCACTACTGAAAAATAGATCAGAATTTTCTTCAGTGATTCATACGGAAGCACGTATCAATACCACTGTCTTGTCTAAGCTAAACAGTTTATTGAAAAGCATTAAGCACTCAAGAGGTGCTTCCTGACACATAAATCTAATGAACGTGGGTAACGTGGCAGGGTGATGGTGATGGGGAATACTGCTACTGCTGCTGTACTTGGCCAATTCAAAGAAAAACAAACTCAACCTCTCCAGTATGGAAAAAAACAGACCAACGTTTTCTTTCTTTGAAGCAACAATACTAAGAGCCAGCAGAGGAAGGACAGCTGAAACAGGACTTGTGTTCTGGTGCTGCAGTAGATTAAAACATTTTTCTATTATTCACTGTGAGACTCAGGCTGGGACTACAAATAATGTCTGAATATATCATCTTCTCTTTTGGGCACTACTGTATCGTGGTAATCTCAGTTACATCTTGGCAGACATTACAGTTTTACTGTATGTAAAACAATTGCAATTGTCTGCCTTTATATACTCGAATAAATCAGGCTAGCTATACAAGTACCATAAAAAAACGTGCAGGCAAAACACTGTGAAAAGTTTGCAACACAGCGCAAGCTAACTTGTGATAAACTTGACTAATTGCTAGGCAATAATGGAAAGGGCACAAGAGTACGTTTACGCTCTACACTACCAAGTCCTTACCCGACTGCTGTCACACCTCCTACCAGCACCACTGCAAAGCACTCCCTTCGGTATGCTACTAACCCTCGTGTTTAGTGACCACAAGTGATTTTCAGTTCAGCACATATGAACAAAAGGTGCAGAGTGAAGGTAGCAAAGAGAACACAACACATACCTTACTCAGAGTTCCCACGGACAAACCCAGCTCACTTCCATGCCAGCAGCTCTCTCCCCAGTCACTGAAAGGGAAAACAGGACACATGCTCAGGGATCTTCAAAAAACAACCACCACAGCCCATTCTCTCCTTTAAGAGTAAAGGAGCAAGTCCTACACCTAGGTTTCCTCTTTTTTTTTTTTCCTCTCCATTATCTTTAATTACTTTGGCACACGCGACGGAAGTTGGACTGAAAATAAAGGCTGCCACGCTGGAATATACATACCCACGCTGCTTCCAGGGCACAACTTCTACTTTAGGACCATTGGCTTGTCAGTTCTGAAGAATGCATTGTTTGAGATTTACCAAGCCAGAATACTCACCGAACGATACACTCAACCTTCCCATCCCTGTACTGAAATAATTCTTAAACATTAGATGCTAGAAGTTGGAGACTGTTATGACTAGTTTATTAAACCATGTTTTACATCCAAAGAAAAACAGGGAAAGGTTAAAAAAAAAAAAAGAAAAAGTACACTGATTTGCCAAGACTGCAATGGGAATCCTATAGGAGGCAGGTGGGGAGAGGGAAGCATCCCACACACTTTAAAAACCCCTAGGTGCACCGGAGTAACACAACCATTTCTCTTTCAGTTTTAACAGACGTGCACAGCTGCAGTTGCGTAGAAAATAATTACTTCAGAGGCTCTGGAAAACCTCTCTCAAACAGGAATATAAAGGGTCGGAAGTTGATTTGGAGCTGTCATACTTCTACTTCTGCAGGCCACGTTCAAAGAACAAATCACGTGAAGGTTTTAATACAGAATTTCCATTCCATTTTCCCCTCTGGGTTTTTCAGACTTCAGGGCCTCCAAGACACCAGCAGCACTCTGCGGGCACACACAAGTGCAGCCGGGATGCTGACATCCTGTCAGTGAGAAAACAAACAAAACCCAGGAACCTCCCCAAATACAAACTTGAGAATGAATGAACGGGCTTAGGACACGAGCCTTGACATAGCTGGGGTGAGGAAAGTGAGGGAAGAGCTGAATATGACACCAACATCTGACGGGATGAGACCAATTACACCAGTTAGACTGGGGAAAGAATGACCACAGATGCTCAGAAAGTCAGAGTATCACAAAATTTGAAGAAGCTCACTGATACAGGTAACTAACTGCACATCCACTTGGTCAACCCTCATCCAATTAACAATCTGTAGGAGAAGGGATTTAAAAAACTGATACAAATAAATCTTAGATTTCCTAAAAAGTAAGGACAAAAATGCCTTGGTTTTAAAGCCTCAAGAGGTGAAGGGAAGGCTTCTACAAGGATAGTAAACAACTGCCTGATGAAAAATGCTTTTTCATGTCATTTTGCTGCAGCATTCTCCTGACAGCAGTAAGCACATAGCATCAAAATTTAGATACTGAATGTTGGCTTGTGTGGCAGCTTTTATTTCTTTCTAATCACAGACTGTAAGTGCATGAGTTAAATTTATCTATGTATTAAATCTTTACTCCAGGTTTTTGGTATTGTTTGGTTTGAATGGGATTTATTTGGCTATTACTGGAGACCCAGGTACCCTGAAAAGACTTTTCATACGTGAAGGTGTGGCCAAGTTAAGAGATGGGTTTCATTTGAAGATTTCTGCTGGCTGGTCCCTAACTGTGTATCACACAAGCACACAACATTCATCTTTCTTCCTCTACTAGGAAGCAGTTTTATTCCAGATATCCTGGACAATAAAAGGCCAACTATAAAACTTCCAGCTCTATTTGTCAAGGAAGTCCCTGCT
Source organism: Aythya marila (assembly GCF_965140915.1). Lineage (NCBI taxonomy): Eukaryota > Metazoa > Chordata > Aves > Anseriformes > Anatidae > Aythya > Aythya marila. The sequence goes on from NC_139042.1 coordinate 154,041,856, forward strand.
CAATCCTAGCAGGTGGTTAAAGCATTGCAACACACAATTGCCTGTTTAGTCATCAGAACCCTACGCGGGCCATACACTGGCTTGCCACGGGCACGGACAGTCAGCAACTTTTTTTCTAACGTGTGCACCATTCAGGTAAGAGATGCTGCAGGTATAATTGCTTTATTGTTACCCTTATCCAGTCATCCCCTGAAATTTCAATCCAGCTTAAATTATCACGTCCAACTTTACCAAAACTTCCCAAGACTGCCTTACAACCGTAATGGCAAGGTGAGCTCCTCACTGCTCCTTCTCCACTGCAGCCAACGAGCAAAGATTAACCTGATAACTGAGGCATCTTCTGGCAAAATTCCCCAGTTAAGCTGCTTTAGCTGTTCTTTGCTCCTAGCACAATGAAAACACTCCTCCAGTCCTCCTTCTTCCTCTGACTAGTCAACGCAGGAAAATTCGACTGTCCTAGATTTTCGGAAGAAAAAACAGTGTCATCTCTGAGAAATGCAGAAGTCTCATCTCGCTGATAAACTCCTCCATCCAATGGAAATGTTTACATGCCAGTGTTTACACGTTCAAGCCAAATGGCTGCGATTCCAGTGATTACCATGGCTTATTGCCTTCGCTGGTGACTGGGGGAGCTGGAGCACGTCTGAACAGCACGCAGCCACCCCGGCACGATTCGCGAGCCTGCTCTGAACACGGCAACGCACAGCTCACAGAACGTCTTTAGCAGCCACGCTGCCTCTCAGACGGAGGCTTTCAAGAGGTTCAAGCTTGAGGTGTTGCCATAAAGCATGCCTGACTGGGTGGGAGAGGGAGAATTTAGAGAGAAGTTAGGGTTTTAGGGTTATGTCAGGGTTAACATTAACCTGGCCCTACCGACCACTCAGAGAAACCCCTCTCCCTACCCAATGGAAGACAAAATACAAATACAAGCTGCCATTACATTTTCTTGGGAAACTTCTTGTACTGTTACACGACCAGAAGAGAGGGCAAAAACAAAAATAATATATTTTTTAAAGATATCATCCAAGTAGAGCACTTCAGGGCTTCTCCAGCAGCTTCCTGACAAAGGAAGGGAAAGTTCCCCGGCAGGAGACAGAAAGTGAATCCCGTCCGAATTTAGCTCAGCTCTGTACCTTCACACTTATAAACAGTTGCAGAAAGAATGAGTTCATCATAACATGGGTATGGCTGTGTGTAAAGGATGATCTCATTTGAGTAAAGCTAAACAGGGTGTCAACTGCATGGATCAATCGTGCAGTGAAAACATACCCTGAGCGTCTCTGCTTAGCCACAGACGGGGCAGAACTCAAGGAAGTGCAGTACACGAGCCCTGCACGCCCCGCATCACAGGAAGCAATCATTTCGGGATGAAAAGCAATCATTTCGGGGTGAAACAATCTGTGATGTAGGGTCTTGTCCCGAACCAGAACTGATTTCTCAAAAGTAGATATCCTATTTCCATCTCCCTACCGTGAAGGGACTCTGAAGACAAGGTGCACTCCGCACATCTATGTGCCTTGCTGGAGGGTAGGAAAATGAAGAATTTTCTGCGCTGCTTTACACCAGCGGCTCCTGTCTGTGACACACACACGCTTGGGTATGCACCCACGGCGAGCACAGGCGACAGCAGCAGCAGTTCCTGAGCGTGTCCAGGAGCAAATTCTTACTTCCCTGAGTTGGGAACCTGCTGGGAGGCAGCCCCCACCGCTCAGCTGTTGGCAAATAACATGCCGGTGCACCAGCAGCAGCCACCACGCTCCTTGTGCTCCACAAAAACCCTGCTTTTCTGGATCGGCAGGGCCAAAAGGAGCTGAAAGAGGGAGCACAGCTTCATGAAGGAGGATAAGTAGAAGTAGTTGACATGCTAGTGTGTGGTGGGAGAGCAAAGGCAAAGAGATGGCATGAGGTTAAGGCACAAAAGGAAACCCCCAATTAGAAGCTCAGCCTTCAGCTTGTGAGATTTGAGAGGACTCGTGACTGTGTGTTAAATTTCACGTTCATGCGGAGATGCTATCGATGTGGCAGCGTGCCTACATCCAAAATACTTCTTCACACCAGAAACCGCACACCGCCAAGAGAAAAGGGGAGAGGAAGGGGGCAAGGACTGCCGCAGAAGCTGAATTCATTGCTTCGACTCGTTCAACATAAAGCATCATTTAGACAACTGCAGCACCTTGCGCGGCGACAAGCTCAGATTTAACTGCATGGAAAATAAGGATCAGAAACAGAAAAGGCTCACAGAAAATTGAGCTCCGGCGAGCGGCATTGTTTCTTAATGTCTGCAACCGCTGGATCAGATTGATGGCAGGCTCCTGTGCAAGCTGCACGCATGGTTTGCCCTCCACAAGGACGACCTGCGTTTCAACACCCCAGCGCCCCGGCCGCCCGCCGTGACAAACCTAAACCCGGGAACGCAAACCGTCCTCCCCCCGATGCCATCCGTTTCCCCTGAAGGAGCCACTCAGCCGTGTTTGCACTCCATAAAGCACTCAGAGGAGGGGAGGTAAAATGCACACACCAACCTCCCGTTATCTCCCTGGAGCGCCAGGGGAGCGTTTGACAAAGGAACCGGAGGCTGGGAATTGACACAGCCCCGTCCATCGCATCCATCTGATGCACGTGCGTAAAAGAGGACTCCCAGGGACAGTTTTAGGCTCCAAAAAACGCTTTCAGCCCCAGCACTTACCAACCAGCTTCTGCACTCCCTCCCCTCTGCTCCATTTACGCCTTCCTTCTCCCCTCCCCTAGCTTTCATTTTGGGGCTGGGGGCAGAGCAGAAAGCACAGTGATTAAAAACCGGGTTCCCAACCCCGCAGACACCGTCCCTGCCGAGGTGACAGCACACGATGGAAAAAATAATAATACAAAAAGCAGATGGGAATACGAGCTCTTCGAGACAGCCCCAATACTAAAAGAAACGTCTGTGTAACCACATCCTCTGCCTTCAGTCTCAGCTCAGCAATGTGTCCAGCAGGAAATAATTACATTTGGCTTTCCCAGAGTAGGTGTTTGACGGTTTCAGATTGCTGAACAGTTGCTTTTTTTTCCGCTTCCTCTTCAACAGTTTCTCAGGAAAAAGACACTGACCCTCAGGACACAGCTGATAAAAATTCTTTAAAGGCACAGCCTTGCGTAACTGCAGGAGGATGCGCTAATCCTTACCTCTTTTTAAGCAGAAGAAATTAAGTGTACTCTTCAAAAGGGATCTTACTCATAACTCTGAGTTACCAGAAGTAAACAGATAACAAGACAGGCAGATTATGTCATCCCGAGCACAGGAAGGCCGGCTGACTGTACCGAGTGAAGACAGAAGACCGGGAATTGTGCTTTTGGGGTAAAAACCTCGCACATTGCGAATGAGCACAAGAATTAATCTCGTGATAACGTTTTGGCACGTGCCAAGAACGGATCTGCTCTTACTCTAACACCCAAAGCTTTTTGCTCCAAGCCTCCCCTGTATCTAGTAACACTCCCCTTCTTCCCCCCCACCATACACCCCACACAGCAGGGGAATCGTGGTGAAGGAAATCCAGCAGGGCTTTTTGTTTGTTTGTTTTTATTAAATTATGGGCTGTTTTGATTGCCCAAAGGCACATTTCACCTGGAGATTCCAAGGTGAAAGGCTCTACAAAAAGCAACGCTGCTTCACCATCACAAGCAAGCGCTTCTCCCCAAACCCAAGAGTTGCCCAGAATTGCATATTGAAGGGGAAGAAAAGTTAGCACTCTAGGAGCATGCTTTTGGGCAGCTGCCATATCCTCGTAGCCCCACGTAAAAACATCTTCTGCACTCCCTCCCTTTGCGTTTTATTTCGTGATCCGCTTGCTGCCTATGGACTTTTGCGTTTGGTTGTCGGCATTTTCTTTTCCCCGCGCACTCGTATCAGAGCGGGGACGTTTCAGCCTCAGCTGAATGGAAACGAAAGCTGCCTCTGCAGCTGCAGGAATCAGCCCACAAAGCACCACTTACGTTTCGTACGGAGCGGTGCGGTGCCCAAGGAGCCCCACCTGGCAGTATTTCACCCTGTTTTCCTCAATTCACGTTTGGTATCTAAATTACGAGTGAGGCAAGTTAATGCCTGCTGATTAGGGAGAGCAAATTCACCCGCTTGTGAAAAGCTTATGGCATTTACTGAGCCTCCCTCTCCGTTCAGCAGAAAGCCCAGATCTAAAGAACAGAAAAGGAGCTCGCAGTCAGCTCCGGATCACACCCTTATGTTTAAATCTATTATTAGCCTCGACTTAATCACAACTATTAGCTCACTGCTATAACGACTGCAGCGAATGACAACGAACGGGTACCCCCTCATTTCCTATCCAGAAGCAACCAAAGTATTTTTAGAAAGGCTGATGAAGACCCGAAGGCACCGCACGGCCGGCAGCGCTACGGGACGGATCTCGGCGGTGTCTTTCCTGAAACCTGCTGATGTTTTCTGTGCGAGCAGCCGGGTACGCTGTGAAATCGGTGTTGGAAGCGTGCATTTACCTGGCAGTAAAACCAACACACGTGCTGGAAGCCTCTGTGTAAGTGCACTAAGGCAGGGTTAACTCACCTTGAGCGTCACACGCAAATTTAAAGGGGGAATTGCAGCAGAGCTCGCTCAAGGCCTGAGCTAGAATCGACTGGATGGACACGTTTGGCCCCAAATACCCACGTTTGGCCCCAAATACCCACGTTTGGCCCCAAATACCCACGTTTTACGTTCTCTGAACGCTCAGAGCCACGTCTTTGGGTCTTACCAAGAAATCAAAGCTGTGTTTCGGCTCCCCAGACCCCGCCAAGCAGCTACAGCTTCACCCCGCAGCACGTTAAGACCTCAAAACCTACTTACCGCCCAGGGAAGGCGCCCGTGCCCCTCCAGGAGCCAGCCCCTGGCGCTGTGGGGACGGCAAAAGGGCACAGAGCCCGACCAGGACCCCAAACCCCAAATCCCAAACCCGCCGGGGGGCACCCCGACCCCATGGGACACTGCTGGGGCGGGGGGGTCCCAGCGGGGGGGGGCACCTGGGCAGCAATAAGGGCTCGGGGGGCCCTATAGAGGGGGTGGGGACCCTATAGGAGGGGGTGGGCGCCCTATAGAGGGGGTCGGGAGCCCCCCAGCGAGCGGGGCCATACAAAGGGCCGCCCCCCCGGCACCCCCCCGCCCCTCACCTTTATTTTGGGCTAAAACCCAGCCTGGCAGGGGGCGTGAGCTGCTTGAGGGGGGGGGGGGCACCCTATCACCGCCCCCGCGCGTGAAAATCGGGGCAAAACCCATCAAAACCGGGCAAACCCAGCACAAAACCCTACAATTATTTCTTTTTTTTCCCCGCTGAGGGTGCTGGGGGGGTGTGCGCCCCCCCTCCCCCCCCGCCCGCCCCCCGGTGCCGCCGTCCCGCACTCACCGCTCACGGCTCCATCGCGCCCCGGCCCCGCCCGCCCCTGCCGGAGCCGCCGCCGCCGAGCACGCGCCCCCCCCCCGCGGGCAGCCCGGCCTCGCCGCCGCCGCCCGGCGCCTCGCAACCGCGGAAGCGCCCGCCCCCCGCCGCCCGGCCTGCGCCCGCCCCCGCCAATCAGCGCGGAGAGGGGAGGGTGAGCGACGCGGCGGGCGGCCAATGGGAGGGGAGCACCCGGGGAAGCTAACGGGCCCGAGGCAGGGCGAAGGGGAAGGGGGGCGGGGATGGAGGGGGGTGAGTGACAGGGGTGAGGGCCAATGGGGAGGAGGGGGTGATGTCATTGGGGAGGGGAGGGTGAGGCGGGGTGGGGAAGGGAGGGGGCTGCTCTTAAAGGGCCAGCGCCGCCATGCTTGGGGGGAGGGGGGATCAAAATGGGGGCAGAGCCAAGCGGGGAACAAAAAAATGGGGAGGGGGGACAAAATGGGGGCACCTCCGCAGCCCGAGGGTGCAGCAGTGGTGCCTCAGGGGCGGGGCAGCCCCTCGTGGTCCCCTCCAGTAGGCAGAGGCACGGGGGGCCATGATATATCCATGATATAAGCATGATATATCCGTGATATATCCATGATATATCCATGATATAACCGTGATATAACCATGATATATCCATGATATATCCATGATATAACCATGATATATCCGTGACATAACTGTGATATATCCATGATATAACCGTGATATATCCGTGATATATCCGTGATATAACCGTGATATATCCATGATATATCCATGTTATAACCGTGATATAACCATGATATAACCATGATATACCCATGCTATAACCACAATATAACCATGATATAACCGTGCAGCAATGCACGTGAAGTAGGCAGGTAAAAATCTCCACCCTCACGTAACCCCTCGCCATGCTCCTCAGCAGGGTTAGCCCTCCTGAGGCAGCTTGGCGAAAGAGGAAAGCCCAAAATGTGCACCATTCCCACGGACAGTGGTGTTTCTGCGAGCCCCAGGTTGAACGACAAGCCAGGCACGTTTACCTGCCTTCTCCCCTGTGTTCCCCAAGAACAGCACGTCAGGGGTCTGAGAGAAATGTCCCCAGCAGATGACAAAGTCTGGTTGTCTTTTTGGTTTACATTCCCAGTATTACCAACAGCAGTGCCTTGCTTGTTCTTGAAATCATTTGCTCAGGATCCATGTTAATGGGTCTGTTTACAGCACAGGGAGAAATGATGTGCCCAAATGCGTACCACAAATTGATGGCAGAGCTCACAGCCATGCCAGGATTTCATATTCACAAGCCACTCGCCTAGCCATATCCTCCTTCAAGCAGATGAACATTTAAAAGATGGAAATCATTCCCTTCATTTCTGAGATTAGGTTTCATTACTTTATTAACGCCTCTGCTGATTTACCTACTCTGCATACTACTGATTGCTTTCAGTATCTACTACTGCAGATTTCCAAGGGTATTTACAGACCTTGATAAACATACAGTGGAGAAAAACAGAAAGAAATATGCTTGCCCGTAAAAGCTTACTGTTTTCAGCAGGAATAATCAAAAGTGAAGGATGCGTATTACATATAAGCCGTATTTCGTTTTAGTTTGGAAGGCCCGTTTGTTATTTTCGGTAGCTTTCAGTTTTCTTAAAATTCATAATGAATGAACTAAATTCATATTTTATGAACACAGGAGTAAGAACAGTCTGTGCTATTTGTTAGGGAAGCACATCAAGTATATTAAATGCCTCCCATTTGATTTAATGCTAGATGAACGTTTACATTCAGCAAAGAAACCAGCAGTGAAGTATAACAGAATGCAGCAGAACCCAACCTAGCGCAGTTCTGAACTCAGCTGCAGAATCATAAAATCAAGTTACTTTTGGGTGCCTACCCTGAGCAACTGGGCTCGGAGTCTTGCACAGAAATGTTTTGATTTTCCAGGCTTGATGTCTTAGTCATCACTGACAGTTTTGCATTTAGATTTCATTTCTCTTTAAAGAAAAGCACAAGGAGTGTGGAAAAAAAAGCACCAAAAGAGAACAAAGCTAAAAGGTGTCCCTAAGAGTGTTTCTAAAGATAAAGTTCTTAAAATGGCTCAACACTCAGCTTAACATTAAAGCCTGAATGGCCTTCAGCCATTTAAAGATGACTCTGCGTAAAACCGTAAGCTATTAAAGAAACCTCAATGACCCAACAACTCGGAACGTGCCTAAGAACATTTATTGTCTCGCCTTGTGCTGGTGGACAAATTAAATAGGAGAGATCCTGGTGGGCACAGCAAGCTGATCCGGCTTAAAATATATACATAACCAATTTTGCAATGAATGAGTTCTGTGAGCTTCACTACTGAGTGGTTACACGCATCTTAGCAGCTCAGCAGATCCCAAATTTTCCAGAGGTTTGCATGGGCCACAAAATGGGCACCATGGCCAGGCTCCTGCAAGACACTGACCTGGGCTGCAAGGGAAGCCACCTCTGTGGTGATTTTCCCCCAGCAGCTCTGGCAAGATGCACACAGAGAGCTTCTGCTGGGCCAGAATTGCCTGCATCAAGGCCAGATGAGCTCTTGTGCCAGACAGTACTGCCAGTCACTCGATCACAGGAGCTCAGAAGATCTCTGCATGGCCTCGCGCCAGAGCCTACAGAGCCCACGTTTCTCTCTCAGGCTGCTTGGGCAGAGGTTGATGAGGAGGGTGAGCCTGCAGGGATGGGCAGGGAGAGGAAGAGGAGGGTGCAGAAGCAGGTACTGGAGTTCAGGTACATGTATTAGGGTGCAGAGGAGGAGGAGTGGGCTGTGGAGGCTGGAGACTGGGCTCCTACTGGAGAGCAGAGTCCTGCTGTGTTTACACTGCTGTGTGTTGTAAAACTAGGAGGGGATGGTATGTTCTCAGTCGTGTTTAATCACGTCCTGACAAGCAAGAATAAGAGGCGATGGGAGGAAGCATCTGACATGATTCCTTGCCTTCAGAGAGGCCAGCCACACGCACATTTTTAACTGAATCATGTTCTTCGCATGGTGTCATTCTTATTTTCCACGTCCTGCACATCAGTTGCTGATTGCTGTCCTGTAATTCCCGTGGTACAAACACATTTTGAGAAAGAAGAGAGGACATAAACCTCTTAGAGAAGTAGTTTGATGTCCATGTTCAAAGCATTACAGACAACCATTTCTTCTATCGCAGTAAGGGTTTTCTGTTTGAAGTGGGTCAGCCGTTTCAGTTTGGTAAACACCAAGGTATGTCTGTTAATGTCTGCCTTTCTCCTTTTCAAAATAAAAATAAAAAAAAAGGATTTGGTGTGGTCAAATGCTCAGAGAAATAGTAACATATAGGAAAGGGAGGGCAAAAGCGATTGAATTTTTGGAAGATTTGAAAGGAAAGATCATTTTCTTTCTGGCAAACGGTAAACACAAGAATTTCTGGTTAAAAAAAAAAAATGTTTGAGGAAGTGGTAAGTGCATGTAAAAAAGTGTGTGGAATGGTATCAGAGTTCAACTGTAATAATTGCAGTGTCTTCTGTCAAAGAAGACATAATTATTAACTTCAGGCTCTGGCTTCTAGGTTGTGCTCCACACAGATAGGAAAACCTTCGCCGTAGCAAGCACGGCGCTTCACAGACTCCTTGACTCAAAAGTCCCATGATCAAAATGCACTGTGGTTCCCAAGAAAAGTTGAAGGTTGCCCCCAATCTTTTGGGCCGAAAGGATGGGGACACCAACTCGCTCGAGTTCTGGGGTTATTGCAGTATTTTACTGCTTCCCATAGATGGAGCCACACTCACGATGTCCAGCTGCGGTGACTCACTGGCAATGAACGCCGCGTCCCAGACCTGGGAGCAGAGCTGCAGCAGGAGGGCTTCATGCCGAGTGTGTCTCCCAGCCCCATTTCCTGCCCACTGCCCCAGGCTGACTCCCTAATTCTGTTTCCCAGCCTCCCAGGTCTGTTCCCACAGCACTGCAATAGGCAACAACACAGGAAATCGCTAACCCTACGCTGGCCTTCCCGTGCAGCTCGAAGCAACGTGTTCTTCAGATGTTACCAATATCACCTTCCTGCCTGCACAGTGTGTGAAAATTTGGGCTGTTGGTCTGCTCAGAATGACTGGATAAGGCATTAGAAGAAAGCTTAGAAAACATGGTTATCACAGAATCACCTAGGTTGGAAAAGACCTTCAAGATCACCAGGCCCAACCATCAGCCTCACCTACCGAGTCCCATCACAAACCCATGTCCCTCAGTGCCACGTCCACACGTCTCTTGAACACCTCCAGGCATGGGGACCCCCCCACTTCCCTGGGCAGCCTGTTCCAGTGCTTAGCCACCCTCTCTGTGAAGAAATTATACCTAATATCAAATCTAAATCTCCCCTGGGATAACTTGAGACCGTTTCCTCGTGTTCTAGTTTTGGAGGCTTCTTCCCTCCACTGCCACACTGTGATATTGGGCAAAGCTTTGACCTACCAGGTCTGATGACCGTGGCCTTGTGTTGTTACCTTGCGTTGGACTTGAGGCAATTTACTGTACAGAGAGAGTACCCTTTTGCCAGGCTTTTAATGTATAAACAAGACAGCAAAACAGATGATTTTCTCAAAAAGATGTTAAATTTGTTTGGACCAGGCTTGTTACCCTGCTTTTTGTTGTTCAGATCTGATCTCAGCGGCGCACGTTGAATATTTCTATCTCCTTACCACAAACCAACTGCCCTGCCTGGCATCTCCAAAACCCTCCGCAGTCAGGGCAGGCTCTGTTAGGATAATGTTCAGCCTTCCAGCCTTAATGTCGGGATTTACAATTGTGATGATGAACGTTTTAAAATGTGCTTTAAAATATATATTAAAAGCAGCGGAGGGGAAAGCTCTGGAGAGAAATCAGAGTATTCTGATTTATGTCTGGGAAAAGAGTAATCAAATGAAAGGAAAAAAGAGCGAGTGCCAATGCCATGTGGGGAATGCAGCCTCTCAGGCCTGATTTTCCTACAGAATAACAAATCCAGGAAAAAAAAAAAAAAAAAGAGGCTAGAACAAGGGAAGCAGGACTGAAGTTCACTTCTAAAGAGAGCACAGACCAACTCTTGCTCTCCGGTGCACTGCAGCTGCCTCCCAGTTTCTCTGTCCCCATGCAACGTTGCAGCTGAGCAGGTGAAGCCGCTTGAATTTGCTCCCAAGGAAAGCCATCCTGGTGGGGCAGAGCTGCCAAGGGCTCTTCTAAATGCTGGCAAGGCAGCGAGTGAAGGGCTCCCGGCCAGGGCTCACCCGATGGCAGCCACGTAAACCAGAGATCTGCCTGCGGGGGGTTAATTAACACCGGGGGCTGCTCAGTGTCTTGGATGCTGATCCTCTGCAGCCCCTTCTGCTTGGAGGGAGCCATTTATCAGAGGCAGGGTTAAACACCCGTCTCATTAGAGGGCCTGGTGAGAAAGCGCTCCCTGCAGAGCCGACTTCTGCAGAAATGTGCCTGGTGCCAGTACATAACGTCAGCTCTGCCCGGGATATCCTGGGGATCTCAGCTCGTCAGGCATTCAAAGGGAGCAAAACAGAAAAGCAGAAAATAATAAGGACTGTGAAGGTGCTGCATGGGTTGCTGCTCACTCCTGTCCTGAATGAGGACTCGGCAAACCTGAAAGGTGGCACATTGTAAAAATGGGTCACAGGAGAAGGGTTTTTGGCAGAGTAATGTTATGTGTGTACGGGAAATATATTTATTGCAGAGTAATGTTATTTGCGAGAGTTTCACAGACTGTCAGGGACAGCAAGTCAGCTTAAGTCTTAAACAGGATTATAGTGAAAAAAAAAAAAAAAAAAGGATAATTAGAGGATCTTGCTTTTATTATCTCTTTCATGTTTGAGGGATAAAATTCCAATAGCTTCGGGGTGTACAGCAACCTCAGAAAGCCCATGACTAGAAGTAACTTCTTGTGTGGGCAAATTATCCCATTCTTCTCTTGAACTTTTCCGGGTGTAATCTTCCGCTGCTTTCTATCACAGATTGAGCAGTAGCCTGCAGGGGTGTTAATTTCTGTGAGTTCATTACTGCTGAGGTGCCTTAGTAAAGGCACGAGCTGGAATCTGAAAGGCTGCTTTCAGGCCACTTTCATTGGCAGAAAAACAGAGTGTGATGGATGTAGATAGGGGTATACCGACCAAGATTTTTTTTTTCCAGCACTTGATTCCATCCCAAATATAAAAATAAATATTACATCTGTATTTTTTTGACTACGTTTCTGTTTTCCCAGCAACCCAGTATTTGGAGCAGCTGTCTCACCTGGTATCTTGGGCATTGTCCTGGACGTTGTCTGCGTCTCTATTGCCCTTTCTGCTGTAGTGAATAAATCCAGCTTCCTCTGGTGCCACCGTGTCCCAGACATCTTCCTCCTCAGACTTTCCATAGTGATTTTGCCAGGAGACAGGGAGCAAGCCAAGGATTGGAAGTATTTGCTCTAAGGGGGACGGGGGGTATCCTGTGTTGGGTACAGGTGCCTCAAGTCCAGGAAAGCCTTAAGGGGTATTTAATTTTCCCTGCTGAATCCATGCTTGAAAATATCTGAAATGTATAACTTGGTACAATGACAACTATGGAAGGGAATGAGGTGATTAGTCATGAAACTTTGGAGAACCTAAATGTCAAGGAAGGAGTGGCTGTGATGGTACTAGTGAGATAGCCAGGAGTACTGAAACGAACTCGAGAAAAGAAAAATTTTGGCTCAATACAAGGAACAAAAATATAAGCTAAATAAAGCAGCCTAAAATAAGTAACTGCATAAAGCCTAAGAAACCAAACAAAAACCTTTCCTCCAAGCAGTTATTTTGAAAGAGGAAAAGTACCAGCTACCACCAGTGCTCTACAAGCGTGAAGCTTGTTGTGGATTTTTTTATATGGGAGCCACTCGAAAAATTATGGTGATGGTGGCTGCCTACCAGGGAAAGAGCCAACAATAATCTTTGCTTGATCAGACTAATCCCCAAAAGGGAGGCACTGAACCCCCTCAGAAGCAGTAAATTAAAATCAAACATGAACCTGGCATGTGTGGTACGTGACGCATGTAGTGGCACACTCTTCTGCTGGGCATTGCGCGTAGAGGGCAGACACATCATCGTTCGCTGTTTCTAAAATAATAAGCCTATAAAAAGAACTTCTTCCAGTTATGGAGACAAATAAACTTGACAACAGCGATTTGTCTTATTACAGAACCGATGCTATTTTTCTCTTTTTCTGTTTCCTCCTTTCCCTGGTGAGCTTTGAGTTCAGATAAAAGTGGTTGTCTGATGCGGGCAAGAGCTGGGCACAGATGAGGGGCCTGAAACTGAGCAAATATCACACCGAGGACGCTCTCTCTTCACTGCAGTGTTCCTGGGGTTTAGAGGATGTGACCTCCTCCGAGAAGAGGAAATGGTAAAACTTCAGATACAAACAGAAATAGTCTTAAATTTATGCACCGTGATAGAAAATTGTAGCAGTAGCTAAGCCAAATGTTTAAGCACATGGAAAATTGAAGCCTGGTGAATGGTTGAAAGCAAAGATCAAAGTCAATCTTTATGGGTAGACCTTCCTCTTTCTACTGTACAATAAAGGTTGTTAAGCAAAGGCTGGGGAGATCTGTACATACAGCTGGAATCAGGGCTCGGAGACGTGCCTGGGCTTTGCTTGCAGGAGCGGTTCCCCAGCGGTCCCAGACGTGCCAGGGATGCTCAGGTGGAGACATGAAATGGCAAAGTGCCCAGGGGTGGCTTTCAGTCTTCTTTCTTGCATTGCCACCAAGTCCTGCGTCTTCCTCTTCCTCCCAAGCCCCATCCTTTTCTCTCGGGACCTTCTTCTCCCAAAGTTTCTACAACCAATTTTGTTTGCCTACACCTCTGTGTGGGGGAGGCAGAAGCCCTACTTCCTCTCTGAGCACCCACCTCCGCTGTTGCTGCTGGTGATGGCACCCACGCTTCAGTGCTTAAAAACACCTGAATGTTATCACCTTTCCCAAATAATAATATCTCAGTAAAAATAAAGGATTTTCCATCCTGCTCAGTGGCTTTATTTCTCTGTCTGGGTGGGAGAGCTCCAGACAGAAATCTGAGGCCATCATCTCCTGATCCAAGCTCCCCAGAAGCAAGAGCAGCTAGTGAAAGCTTGGAGCAGTGAAAGATGGAGTTTCCACGGGCAAGGCAGCAAAGAGCAACAAGGGAACAGTCACTGCACAGGATTTCACTGGTAAATTCACCTTGTGAATACCAAACCTCCCAGAAGCGGGCGGCATTCACAGCATTACTCACTGCCAAAACCTCTCCTCAAATCACAGCCACATCCCATTTCTGTCACGGTTCTGCTTCCTTTTACACAGCTTTGGGGCTTCCTCAGCCCTGCTTACTCACCCAGTAATAGGTGAAATAGGTTGATGCGTGTGGGTTTTCTTTTTTTTAATTCCCCCCCTGGCCGAATCCACAGCCCTGAAGGAGGCGGGCTGAACCCCAGGCAGATGGGCCTGCTGCAAGGCCAGAAGTAGCGAGAGGTCCTCACACTGCACCTAAAAAGCAGGGGGCATAGCAAAAGCATGACTGCAAGCCTTCGTGGGGCAGAGGAACAGCAAACTGGGCCTCAAACACACCGTGTCTCTCTCAGACTGGGTTTAATGCCATGCTGGCAGCTGCTGGTGGCTGTGGCCTCTCCCACAGCCCCGACATGGCTGGGCCTTGCCTCGCTGGAGCGGGCGCACCTCCAAGAGACCATAACGAAGTTCAGTCCCCATGGTCCCAGCCATTTATAGCTTTACCAGTCTGCAGGTAGAAAGTTTGGTTTGCCAGTGGAGTATAAACCAGGTGGCATCTGGTGGGCAGGATGCCGTGAGCTGTTTGGCCACATGAATGCTTGGGACAACGCAAAGTGGGGAATGAACGACCAGGGAATGGGGGCTGCTGCTGAGCTGAGCTCCCCAGGACCTGCTGAAGATGCTCGTGGAGCTGGTTGGGGGACTGCGATAACATCAGGGAGCAAAAAGGGCAGCGAACGAGCTGATGTAGGTGAGCAGCACAAAAAACCTGGCTGTGCCCACTTGTACCTGCTGGGCATTTCCCTTCACCTCCACAGATGAAGAAAAGCCACCAAGGGGACCCTCGAGCAGCACCCACCACATCCAAGCGCCCTTAGGAACCGCTGCCCCATGGACCTGCACTAGCTCCTGGAAGACCTTGTGGCAGTGGAGGTGCTTGGCTCCATGGCCAGCATGTATTTTTATGTCCTTTATTTTTACATGTTCATATTTTTATCTTCTGCTACACAACCTTCTTTTTTTGCTTTCATACTGCTGTAAGAATTAGTACAAATTAATTACTCTTAAAAGGCATAGGAATATTGCTGTCATCTGTCCTAGAACTCAGCCTTCCCCCCAAACTCTTATTCCAAGAGATGAAGCTGTTTAGAAATCTGTGGCTATGATTAATACCAGACGGAGGGCATTTTGAGCGAGAGTGCTAAGCAAAGAACAAACGGGAAATTCTGTGGGAAATCAGCTTCACTGTTGTTGTTAAGAAAAAAAAAAAAAAAAAAAAAAAAAAAAAAAAAAAAAGATGATTTAAACAACTGTTTGACTTCATCAGTGACGATATCTTAATTAACAATTAAAAAAGAAAACAAAGCCTGACAAAGTCCCTCTGCTATCTTCCAGCTGCTCTGAGGGGCTTTGACCGCCCAAAGTTGTGCCAAGCGACTTTCTCTCCCTTCTGCCAGAGCCTGTGCACAGCTCTGGGTTTCCAAATCCCTGGGAATAGCATTTCTTGGATGAAACCTGCCTTTGCTGGAGTTTGGCAGGCACAGTGGGTCCTGCTAAAACTGCTGCCAGGAGGAGCTGAGCATTAACACTTAAACAAACCTTAAAGAGGGGGAGAAAAGGAGAAAGGGAGCAGGGAAACAGTGGCGCGATGAAGGGGAGAAGCAGGAGAGCAGCAAGCCAGGCTGCCAGTGCCCGGAGCAGGACCTCCAAGGGACATCATGGGCTGTCCCCTGCTGCCATGCCCTGCACAGCACCTCCACTTCCCTCCTAGAGACATAGGGCAGCACCAGGGGGCCCGGCTTGTTCTCACCGAGCACTGTGGCTGAGGGCTGTCGTCTTTGGTTTTGTGCCACGTTGCCTTGCTGCATTTGTCGAGGGATGGTGAAGCTGCTCGGGGGGGAATGGACTGGTGAGGGGATGGATAAGCACAGGACTTCTGTGAAGGTTTGATCACCAGGTCGTGACACCAGCAGATATTTTACAATGCCTGGGACCTGCAAAAGTCCCTCTTGTGCAAACAGAGTGAAGGAAAATCCCTGCAGGTGCAGGCTGGTGTGGGCAGGAATAACAGCGAGTTCTCACACCCATCAGCCACCACTCACACACGCTCAGGATGAACAGTAAGGCTGCTGGTAGCCCCTCATGGACGCGGCCATTGGTGAGCTTTTATGGGAGTTAAGGAACAGGGCAGCTTCAACCTGGCCGCAGGAGGGGGCTCTCCCGTTCCTGCAATCCCGCACTTAGGAAATTAATTAATAACGATTGACTGCTCCCAACACCTTCCCATGGGAACAAACCTGTCGAGATTTCTTTCCTCTGATATCATTCGGGAACCTCACAGGGGACAAAGCTCCACCCAAGATGCCCTGAAGGCGTTTTATGAAACCCTGGCCACGCATAAATCCTTAGCATAAAGGAGAACGTGCAGGGGCCCAGGGGGCTGCTCCTCCGTGCCTTTGTGCACTTACAGGGACATAGCGAGTGATGTAATTAGGGATATTTCAATCACCCAGCATGAACCTTGCAGCAGTTATCTACGTGTGCTCCTTAGCTACAAGGGTGGCAACCTTGCTGTCTGATTTCAACCCAGAGACCTGCGTAGGAAGGGATCCAGAACAAAAGCTCCTTGTTTTGACTGAAAATATGTTCAAGTTGCACTCCAGAAGACCCGCTTCAGAATCAGATTAAACCTGGAAAAAATCAACACTGATCCCACAACTTCCTTCCAGCAGCATCACAGAGTATGGTTGGAGCCATCTGGTATTTTTCACCCAACAGCCTGAATTTCACCAGCCCAGCTGTCAGTCTGGATGAGAGTCCCAAGTCATAGGATGGTTTGGGTTGGAAGGGACCTTCAAAACCACCTGGTTCCAACCCCCTGCCATGGGCAGGGACACCTCCCACCAGACCAGGTTGCCCAAAGCCCCATCCAGCCTGGCCTTGAACACCTCCAAGGATGGGGCACCCACAACTACTTTATTTTTGTGTTTCAGAAGAAGCTGGAGATTTACCTTCCTTTTGTTTTTTGACGTGTGTGAGGGTTCAGAAGCCAACCACCAACCATATACTGAATTTTTCTAATTTCTGGCTTTGCCCCCACCGTTGGGGTCAAGCACGGAAGGAGGCAGAGGAGGAGATGATGGCTGGCCCTAGAGACCGCAAGGAGATGGAAGCTGCTCACATGAGTGTGCAGAAACCAGTCCAGGCTCACCCGCTGGCCTCCTGGCAGGGCCCTTCCTCTCCTTCTTGAGTGCATCTTCCCTCCGGGCCAGGACCTCCCCGCGACACATCCCGCTTGGCTCGTGAAAGATCGATGCGACTCCCTTGAGCACTGTGATCATCCAGATAAGGCAGACCACAAGCAAAATGCCAAAGTATTTTTAGCTCGCATCCTATTTTTCGCTCTGTCCACGATGAACGAGGACAAGGGGGAAGATTCCTCATTCCCCACCAGATTACAAATCGTCTGCTGAGAAGCGAAGCCAACTGACTCCCCTCGCCCCAACCTCACAACTTGAGTGAAAAGTGGGGAGGAAAAACCAACCCCGTCTTGCACAGACCCCTCCTGCCATTGAGGAGGAAACTATTTTTCCTCTGTTTGCATTTTATCTCCTTTTCTGTGTGCTGCTAATTGTATCTGATTGACACAAGGGGAAACAAACCCAGGAGCTTTGGGTTCACATCTGAAAGCATTTAAAGCTCAAGGCTGCCACCACCTAGCGTGGCAAAAAGGGGTTGTGCAGCGAGGGCAGGAAGAGGGGGGGAGCCTTGGCTTCCTTTTCTGTTTGCAGATTTTTAAATGAAGGATACTGGAGAGCACAGCCCTAAAGCACTGGCCCCACAGAGGCTGCCATCCTTTCTGCCAGACCTGCTCTCAGTGGAAGAGCTGGTGAGCAGATCTCCAGTACCTTCAGCAAACCCTTTCTGGGATGAATGATGGGAAGGGATTCCACTACCAAAACGAGCTGTGGGCAAGCTCAAACCATACTACTCCCCATTCCTCGCACTGCACGGCTCCATCCCGCAGCAGCCACCGCTGCAAGGACGGACAGAAAGCACAAATTCATCCCAGGAGGCTGCCTCACCCAGGGGACAGTCCTCAGGAGGAAGGCAGCTTCTGTGGTCCCCTGGGCTTTTGTGTCATTTCACATGTTATGGGAAGAGTGAGGTTGCAACAGGGAGATAAAAGGCTGTCTGATCATGTAAAAAAAAATATTAAAACCCTAAACCTTTTGTACATTACCTGCTGTAATCTGCTGAATCTTGAAAGTAGATAACTGCGGGATCAAAGTGGTTTTTGATTCCTGGTCACAAGGCAAACCTAGGAGAAATAAGCCTGAAGAAAGGAAGAGATGTGTTTTGTATGCAAGGAGTCGCTCTAAGGCTTAGGACTGCATGGGCACGTGCACAAGGGAAGATGATGAGAAAAATCCATCAAATTAGTTTTCTCCCATCAGCATTCATGAAAGGCAGCACTTTCTAACAGCTTCACACCAGCACGCCACCGCCAGTCCTCAAGGACGTTAGAAGAAGGAGAAACTTTCAGACAACAGAGGGAAAGGTGGGATTTTTTGTACAAAAGGGCAACTCTGTGCCTCTTGATGTGCCACCACTGAGCTGAGCTAAGGGGACACTTATGTGGGGCCCCACTGCATCTCTAATCCACCCAGGCAGGCTGAAATCTCCTATCAATCACAGACTTAGACCCGCGTGGCCAAGCCAAGAATCCTAAAGCAACAATTTGCAGCAAGGAAGCCACGGGGAAGCCCGCCAAAGCGCTCAGCATTTGTCTCTCATTCCACATAAATCTCACCGCGAAGAAAACTGCGTGCTCCATATCTGGACGTGAGGGTACGGCAGAGATTAGCTGCTGCTAAGAATAAAAGCAGCACCCGCAGGGAGGGCAGCTGGGTGACAGGCGCTGAGGATCGCAGCTCTGCTGGTGTAAGCGGATCCCCGGGTGAGCTCAGACAGACGGGGTTTCCTCCGATACAACGGGGCTGATCCACAGCACCCAAACACACAGGTATGGATTCAAGGACTATTGTGTGTGGATGCCTCCAAGTCCAGCATCCGTGCACCCAGCATTGCAGGTCGATCTCGAAACACTGTGAGGGTTTTCCCCACTGTTAAAACCTGATGTCGGCGGCTTTTAACTCACTGCACATCTGGGAGCATCTGGTAAAGATCTCCTGCCCTCTCCATCACTTGTACATCTCCAGCGCTGCTGGTGATGGTGGCAGACTGTTATCTTATTGAGCTTTCTGCTCTAGACCACCCCAAGTTACTGCTTGTCCCTCCTCCTGCAATAACGGGGTCTGCTGTGGGTGGACCACGCAAACACCGCAGCTTTATTTGTGTAACTGACCTGACCCCTCTCTGTACCACAGAAACTTGCTTTGATGCCCTGAAAGCAAGAAAGGCTTCTGCTCGGAGTGACAGCAGCTGCAGGAAACAGAGAGCTTCGTTAGGCAAAGGGCAGCCCCCCTTAAGTGCAAAGCAGCCCTCGGAGACACAGAGTTCAGCCTTCTGGGTGAGGTAGTTAAATAACTCTGAGAACATAACTGGTTTTATACATCCTGTCTCCCCATCCAACTGTGCTTTAAATCATAGTGATTAAAAAAAAAAAAGAAGGCATAAAACCCAACACGTAAGCGATGCTAGCTCCCCAGGTCCCACACCTCCTGCCGTGCACTTAGTGGCTGGGAAATGGGAGCATCGATGGCCATCGCCGCATTTTTCAACAGACCCCGTGGCCTGCGTATCCCTGTCTTGCATGTTCACCTGCTTTTCTAGGGATGGATCATGTTTGCCTGCCTTTACTGCAAAAGGCAAGCACGGAGCAGGGTCAGCACTCCCCTTCTCCTTCCTCAGCAGATGAGCACGGAGATGCGCAATGGAAAGATTAATCTGTACCAGCAGCTTTGTCCAAAAGGAATGGAGCGTGCTGCGCTGCAGGCTAAGCTCATTTTTCCTCCCACAGGATGGATGTCAGCTTTCAGGTTTTAATAACTTTCTTTGGTTTAGCCAGCTAACTGTGCAGAGGAACGAATCCCTCCCGCAGCACAGCGCAGCCAGCTCGGAAACAGACAAAACCATTTAGCAGCGCTCAGCAATTCACCGATGCTATTTAGGATCAAGAGCAGACATTACACGTGATCAGCTCCTAACCTCTGTGCTGGGAATCAATAGTTAAGAGAGAGAAGGCCTGTAAGAACTAGCAGGTTGCAACTATTAAGTAGCATTAAAAGAAGCTGAAACGTGTTAAATGCCATCCTGCTATTATTTGTACAGGCAAACAATCAATGTAATGATAAGAGGAAGGGTCTAGAATATAAATAGGAGTAAAATTCATCCCTGACATCACAGATAGCTGAGGAGCCACTTGTTTTGCGATCTTGTCTCTTTGGGCTAGGTGCAGAAAGGAAGGGATGGGGATTAAATTTAAATCCCCTAAATTAAGCCAAAAAAGAATGATAACTATCCCTGGTGCAACTTGGCTGCGACAGATTTTGCTGCTGTCCTTCGTTAACGATCCTCCCCTTCTTCATTTCCTCAAAAACAGCATTAAAAAAAAAAAAAGTTTTTTTTTCACTTCGAGATGAAGATATTTTATGTTCTTCAAAAGCAAACGGACAACATTTTTGGCTGGAACACGCAGTCAGCCACTGGACACACGAGGGAAATGCAGTGCTCTGGCAGCACCCGGCCCTGCCTCAAGGCTCTCAGGGCAAGTACTCGAGCTTAGAGCTCCCCGTGCCACAACACCCCCATCACGGCGTATGCCTGACCTGTGTCAATTGAGTCACTTTTGTCTAAAGAATGTTTGTTATTTAAAAATGTAAAAACTGTAGAATTATTATATTTCAGCTTTGCTTCTGGATGGTATTTATCTGCCATGGGCGACTTAAGAACAAGAATTAGGAATAGCGTTGTGCGTAGCCTTCTCTAATAAATGATGCTTCTTTAATGTCAATGATATTCACATATGCCTTTGAAGGCAGAAATAATTTTAGCAACTCTAACAGAAATGTCATCATCTGTTCAATCTATGCCTGAGAAAACTTCAGCGAAGGTACCACCTGTCACATGAACTTTTACCTGTGGATTAAACAACTGAACAACCCCTCACCCATCTCTTGTTTGGCTCAGTCACGGGAGGTTAAACAGGCTTTCAGTGAATTCAGCCTAATGTCCAAATACTACAGAATGCAGGAGCAAAAATGTTTTAAATACCACAGATCAGACAAAAAAAAAAAAAGAGATTGAAGACAATCCTGACTTCACTCACTCGTTTTCATCCCTTTATGAAACTTGCATTATTGCAGCGGGTCAGGAGAGATGAGCAGAGCTTAGTGCTAAATTTCTATTCCACATTTAATGGTTGCAAAGACACAGCAGAGGTCGGCACGCCTCTCTATGCAGTTGGTTTGTATTTGGCTTTCTTGCAAAGGTGACAGATACTGTTTTATTCCTTTGAAACCACACTGTCTAGTAGGCAATTTTTTGGGGGCTAGGGACCAAGCAAGCATTTACTTTCTTCTTAGAAGTACAGCAATCAGAAAAATCGTTCTGTATTTGTAGGATTTGCTGCTTCATTTCACACAGACCAAAAAAGTCTGTGGGCACTGAGTTAAAGCTTCTCGCAGCCACGTAGATTTCAGCTGAAGTGGCATCAGAAACACTTGATGCATTTGCGTAAAGCCGACAGCCTTTCAGCTTCCCTGCAATTATTCTGAGAGCAAAAATTTCACTGATAGTATACAGTTATCAGAAGCCATACTGACAACTGAGAATTTCTTATTAAAAATAGAAAAACAGACTTCAATCTGGCTTTCCATAGGATAACTCATTTCAGTCAGCAGAATATTTTCACTGAAATTCTCAGAATTGTGATTGCTTCTTCTCCACCAGTGAGGTCTACATACTCTCATGAAATTTCATGTCATTTATCCAAGTATAATTACCTCTCATTGTGCTTTTCCATACTACTAGATGTCATACGTAAATCCTATTTGGGCTGAAAAGCACCAAGCATTGCAGGAAGTCCGTTTTTCTGGTGTACTTATGCTCCCAATCTCCCAATACTTTTAAAAGCAAAAATCAGTTTAAAGGTTTATATTCTTGATCAAAAGATAGCTTTTTTTTTTTTTTTCTCCTGCGGAAATACATTCCAATTTCATAATTAGAATTGATCCAGTTGATGCCATTTAGCAATTCAGCCATGCTGCATTCCTGCAGCACTTGATTCTCTCAGATGTTCTTTGTGTTAAACTGCCATGGAGTTTCTCAATACTTCAAATATAAAATTGTACTTCAGAACAATCCTGCTGCAGATTTAATGACAGCGAGCAGGATTTATTTGGATTTTACGGCCAAGGACTACTGAACAAAACTATGCAAAAAGAACATATGCACTTACATTAGCTGGGACAACAGTTACGACCTTTATGCTTTATGGTCAGGAAGGCGTCTGGGAAGATTAGTGGAAGAACAATTAAACGGCATTTTTGAGAAGGCACACCACTGATGAAGCACAGGGTACTGCTCCCTGCCTGCACGAGAACGTGGCATGAATTCACATATCCTCAACAAGGAACTGGAATACAGAGCCTGATCTATTTCTGAGTAGGGAGTCATCTTCTTGAAACAGTGCGAGGTAGCACAGAGAGAAAGCAGGAGGTTATGTTCCCTCTTTCTAACCAGTATCTGCATTGAAATTTTGCTAGGTGGGTTCTAGAAGGCACCGGGCCTACTCACGGCTATCGTCACTCTAGCAGTTCAGAAATCTCACCACCAGGTATTTGGGAGAAAATCCCAGCATCCTGTGCCACAAACATGTATTTGAAGTTGAAAAAAAAAAGCGTCAAAAATCTTGCTCTTCATTATTTTAATGAATCACAAATCAAGTGACAAAACCAAACAGAGCGCGAGGAGAATAACATGAAACCAGCCCCACCAGCTGTTGACAGAAGGTAAAGACAGAATAATAGTTACGGATAATTCAAGGGAAAACAAGGAAGTTAAGCATCGTAAGAGATACTCATTCTCACCAAGAACATCAGCCAAATCATATGGCAATTAAAATTTCATTTCAAGTGTTTCAAGAAGGTCTCTGCTTTGTTTCTTAACACAGTGAGTCCACAGAAGAGCGGGGACTGGGCTATCCCCAAAGTCATGGCAACAAGTCCTACAGAACATATTCTACATTTCTCCCAATAATGGAGATGGCTAAAAAGAAAACGGAAATAAAGAGAAAGTGAGGACCCTTTACTACCCAGTGTGGCCTCAGAAATGGAATGTATCTTTCCAGAGCCCAAAATCTTTGGCGTAGGTTCCTTTCTCAATGTCTGCGTGAATGCTTTAATCCCATGACCGTGAAGGTTGCAGCAGTCAGTTTCTCATAGACTAGAATCATTAGGGCAGCAGTAAGGACTGTCTGCAGGAGCTTTGCTTCAAGGCCTTTGTAGAGTCCCATTAATCCAAACCGCCTAAAAATAAAATAAAATAATAAAAAAAAATTAAAAAACAAACACGTGTAAATAGCTTTCTATAAGTAAATTGGTACACTAGGCAGAATTAATACAAGTTAATGACAACTGTAAGAATCTTAAATTCATTCCTGATCTCGAGTCACAGTTATGCTTCAAAGTATTTTAAAGAGAAAATTCTAGAAGAAACTTGCTTCTTTTTAAGGTCAGAGGTGAATGAATACATATCCTAGAAACCAAGTCCTGTTGAGATATTTAAGAAAACTTGTTTTTGTGTACTTTTACATTATATTACAAAAAAGAAACACACACACACAAAACAGGATGGATCAAATGGCAAGTTCAAGGTGGGGGCAAGAAGAAACAAGAGTCAGATCCAGCAACAGTTTCAACATATTAGCAATATTCAAGTCTTCTATATCATGCTAGAAAAAAAAAAAAAAAAACAACAACAGAAGGCTCACCTCACTCTCTCCCGAAGAAGGTAAAAAACATTTTTAAGACTGCCTAGTGTTCGGTTCTCTGGGTTCAACCTATGGCGTCCAAACTGGAAAAAGAGGAAGAAACGACATTTTGTTATACTATTTCCTCACACTACAGGCAGAGAACCCAATACATAGGTAAGAAATTGCAAAGCCTATCCTAAACTTCTTTTAACATTTTCTAGGCTGTACTTCCAATCAGAGATGCTAATTAAGTGAGGCCAAAGCTCAGGTTACTCAGCTTTACACAGCAAGCATTAAAGCAGCATGTGCTACAATGAAGTCTTTCGTTTTCGAGATGGATTCTAAGAAAATGAATGGTGGTTGGCTTTCTGTTGTTTTGCAGAAGAAGATTTCAGGATCTCAAAAATTGAGTCTGCAGAGTCTTAGTACAGATAGGAAATTTGAAGCTAGTTCCTTCTGGCTTGTACAGCTTGCATTTAATAAAAATTCAAAGCTTCATGCATCTGCAAACCATTATTTCATTGAGATTGCATAAGCGAATCCAAAATTTATCTGCCCATCACCAGTCTTTGAGGAAAACACCTGGCCTGAATACTTATCTTTTACTCAGCATGTCTGCATATCCCCAGCCTGTTTTCAAGCAAGCGTGCTAGCTGCTGCTGTAATTCTAAGGCTCAGGGTTAAGCTGGCAGTTTCAGGAGCTCTTTTTCCGTCACTCATTGAAACTCTTACCTGGTGCAGGTCAATAGCACTGTCAGCAAGCTGTAACCATGAATTATTAATGCACAGTGGTTGTCACACTTGTATTTATGCACAGATAGCTTTTGAAGTCTGTATCATGCTTCTGTGCTATGAAAGGTGAACTGGGATGAGTCTTACTCGGGCAACTGCTGATTCTCAGGTGTAAGAAATTACCACTGACAGCACGTAGAGAATACAAGCAGATTTAGGTAAATTGGAAGTAATAAGAAAATGCCAGGTTTACACACATTCCTTTGCTAAATGTCTTGAGATACAGCAGCAACAGAACACTCATGGAAATCACCCTTTACTAAGAAAATACATGCTCACAAACAGTGATTTTGTCATCAGCAACTAACTGATTTCATATTGATAAATCAAGGTTAAAGACTTTTTTTCAAAGACTGACAGCTGTCTGTTCCCTCTCCGCCCCAAAATGCTAACTAGGTTCCAGGCTACAATGCCAGCCACTGCCCAGATTACTCATAGGTTTCCAAATAACATCAGGATTAGGTGTTTTCTTCTCACCACTTCTCCACCATGAGATTACTCTGTTGTACTGCAAACAGAGCTTCATCAGTGGAAAAATAAGTTAATTTCTCCCTAGGATGTCAATACTTCATCAGTTACTGGGGAAGATTTCCCAAAGGGACTAGCATTCTCTACACTAAAGAAATTAGGCATGAGTTTTAAAGGGAGATTCCGCAACCCAGGATTACTAAGAACATGAACCCTATTGGTATTTCCCAAGTGGGAATTTAACCTACCCACTGTTTACTGACAGGCTAAAGAAGCAGTTTCACTGCATAAGGAGTGACAGCAGTGCCATGTATTTTTAATGACTGGAAGGGAGGCAGACGTAGCAAACTGCAAGGCTGGAAGCTGCCTAGCACTATCAGTTACACACGGTAACTGCTCATTATGTGGAAATGAGGAAGAGAGCTCTTCCAAGAGGTGGAAAGCAAAGGTATAGACACTGCACTACAAAGAACCCTAATGACTTTGAAAGAACAGTTTCGAGACATTTAAGATTAAAAAGAAAAAAGTCCCGTACTTCTACTTGGAGGACAGAACTTAATTTTTATGTACAAGACTTTATGAACTGTATCAGGCTTGTATTAGTTTGTGTAAAGTTGAAAAATTGTTTCAAAAGCCCAACTGTGCAAAGTATACTTCTTGCAGAGTGTTATTTCTGAAAATACCAAACCTTTGTTCGTAAACTATTTTTTTTGAACATCACTTAGTCTGAGTGATAAAAACATCAGCAAAGAAAACAAAGCTAGCTTTAAAACAGAAAAAAAAAGTACGAAGTAGTGCAAGCTTGAACTGGGCAGCACAGGTACTGCATACGTATCTGAAGTGACAGATGCACATTTGTGCTGTTCTCACTAAAATTGTTCAGGATTTCTGGCTATCGCTTCTTTTACAGAGCAAAGGGGAAGACGTTTCCTGCAGTAACTGCAGAACTAGAGCTAGAATCCTTGTATTTCCCATCATCACAGGGAAAGGATGGATGGCACAAAGACGTAGTACACAGGCCACTTTATTTCACCATGGGCCACTGTGAGAAACGTCCCCCCCCCACCAGGACACCAATGGTTAGGCTGTGCTCTACCAGAAAGGCAACTCATTACTGCTCAGGCACGGCAGCAGTAACCTAGCTGACGACTTAGGCTGAGAGATGCAGCTGGTTACTGCATTAAACCATCAGCACAACTTACCAGGGCTGCCTTAATTTTGAAGAAGAACACTGCCACCAAAAGTCAGAAGGATTTTGTTCCGAAAGCCAGTGGGAGCCAAATACAACACGAAGTAATAATCACAAGATTGTAGCTATTTCTACTGCATCCATGGGAAGGAGTGAGGGTTAGAGCTGTTCACATACCCCATGGAAACTGCAGTGCTGTGCGATGCTGAAGCTAACACGGAGCACTGGGGCTTTCCTGCCAGTTCTCCTTCACGGCAGCGGCAAACCCATCACAAATTAAAAACAGACCAATGCTGCAACTTATCCAAACAAAGCTAAATTTGCTTAAATGTTTTCTGTACCTATCACTTCAATAATAAAAGCCTGTGTTACCTAGTTTAACTCCTGAGACATGCCCAGTCTCTTAAAACAGGTTTTAAGAGACATCAAATGAGGGCACTGGCTCAGCAGCTAATCAAAACTTGAGAAAATTTCAGAAAAAAACGACTGCTGACAAAATTTAATTTCTAACACATGGATGCCATGGTGTGCACCAGCAGGGTGGTGAAGTACAAAGGAACAGAAACTGATAGAAGCTGTGCAGACACAAAAGGCTTTCAGGGTAGTAACAACACATGGTAAATCTATTCAAGTCCCATTGGTTTGAAATATAGCACCCAAGCTTTTTACAGGCTATGAAAAATCAAAATACATTTAGTCTGCTCAAGTTAGAGAGAAGATTAGAACTAAACTAATGGAAAATTGGCAAGAAAAAAACTTTTTTTTTTTTTTGTGATGAGCAACTAATAATAAAAATCCCCTATTAGGCTAGCCTGAAAAGTGATACCTTTAACACGGAGGGCTCACTTTCAAGAATTCGGCTACCTCTCCAAATTTACACAGCCTTTAAAACATGTAATGGCCTTACCACACGTGCAAGTTAGAGCTTCTTCTTACATAGGAAGATAGCGTCATACTTCACGTGGAAACATTTATTAATGTTTAATGGCTATGTGACTAACATGAAAAAATATAAAATAGATTTTAAAACATTGAAATTAAACTACAACTCTTGCTTACGTATGGTCAGGTTCACGCACTGCCCTTCCCCTTTGTTCTGTTACAATATTATTACAGTATGGGCACAAACTGAAGCATTAACATATTAACATAACATTATCCAGCACACATACAGCTTGGAAGTGAGAATAAATGCAAGTGTTTCCATTACCACTACAATTAGCTTACAAGGCTTGGCAAGTGGTTAAAGATATTATTTATGATGCAGGTCAGCTTCCCTATCACACTGCAGAATCACATTCTGGCTATTGACAAGGTCAGGCCAGAATAAAACGAAACCCACGAACAGAACTTTGTTTTGGATTTACCCTAGGTCATCTGGAAACAAATTGGTCTTCGAGGATTTAATTTTAATTTTCTACTTGACACATTTTCTATTTATATTCAAAGAAGTAAAATTGCACTCTTCAGTGCCTAGAAGCAGGATGGTGCATCAGCTGCTGGGAGATGCTGTACTGATGCATTCTGGCATCAGTCCTCCCGGCCTCTTGAAACAAATTGCTTCAGTAATGCCAAGTTCTGTTAGAATGCATCTGGAGGGCATCAAAGCAAAGAGGTGTCCTTGCCAACGACCTGTACCACACAAAGGGGCTCCCAAAAATAGGGGTTAATGAACACAAAGAGCAAAAAGACACATGAAGAGCCCTTGCAATATACAGAACAAGTCAGAGGCTGTTACCCTGGAATAAAACGAGGACTTACCCGCAAAATTGACTGCACTGTCTGCAGAGGATAAGTGAGGGTGGTGGCAACTGCTTTGGCTATTGCACCGATGACAAAAACATCCAAAGAGGTGAGCTGTTCAATATATAAAGAGCACAAAGCACCACATTAGTCAGTTACCTGTACGCGTCTGGGGATTCTGTGCTGTTACCTGCTACCAGGTTATCCAAGTATGCTTGGCATCAAAATTTGATGAAGCATTTGGGTTTTCTTGTTTTTAAGAGTCAGAGCTATAGTCCAACCAAGCTACTTCCCTACAACTAAATTACACTTTAAATTTTTACCTGCTCACAAGCTTTTGGAATTCTCATTTGCTCACTGTAACTAGGTTATTGAAATACAGTGCAGATAATGCCAGCTAAATCAAACCTAAAGCACTGAGAGTAGACATAAGATAAGGGAAGTGGCATTAAAACACGCCATCAATTCCCAACTATTTCAGGCTTTGCAACATTTAAATTAAGTCACACAACACACACTTGTGGAAAGGTGAAGGATTGAAAGACTCCTTGACCACGATTCTATAATCCTGAAACGCAGCCACTCTGCTATCAGGCAGAATTTTAGCCTTGATGACACAGGCTAAAAATCTCACTCCCCTATTAGCTAAGGACACCTGTTGGAACCGCACCCCCCCTCCAAAACCCACAATGTTCCATGATGCACCAAAAGCACTGTTATAGCCTAAACTCTGACCGCCTATTTCAGTGTAACAACGTAACAGCTCACCTCAGCAGGAATTAATCACTGAAAATTAGCAGATGCCCATATCAGAATATTTATTAAATTGCCAAAATATGTTGATTCCAATCAGAAATATATGCAATCAATATACTTGATTTACTGGAGACAGGGTAACAGGGTGAGTGTAAGTACCTACTTATAAAACAGATACATTAGAATTTAAACCCCCTAATTTAAATCATGAGCTGCAAACGATTCTAAGCAAATGTGGACATGAAGTGCAGTTTTATTTTTAAAGGAAGAGGAGTTCACATAGTAATAACTTCCTTGGGGATGTGAAAGATGCACATCTCATTTGGCATCATAATCATGTACCTTTATCAAAAATACACATTTGAAAAAAACCAAACAAACAAACAAAAAGAAACCCACACAAAATACTGACACCTCAAAAACCCAAGAACCTAAACCAAACCTACATTTCCAAATTTCCTGATGTAATTAACACATGTCAAAGAACCTGTCTTATAACAGAGAATGGCCATCACCTGGCCTCGAAACATACTTACTTCCTCCTGTCTTTTCAAAAGCTTCCGTTTAAAGCCTTCATAAAACATGAACTGTATAGCAGGATTGAAGACCAGCAGCAAAGAGGGAAAGGTACCATTCCATAAAGCTAAGACTCCTTCATCTCGTATTATCTGATGAAAGGCATCTGAGAAGAAAGACGGAAAAATCTTTAGAGTTTTGAGTACAAAATTATGAAATATAGAAGATGGGTAAAGTTATATTTAAAGGCTGATATTCAAATTGTATAAAAACCCACTGCAGTCTTCTGTGTGACATTTTTCTTCTTCCATTCTAATCGAACCCGGAAGGGAAAAACAGTGATAAAGAAGGTATCCTCACACCACCACTGACGTAAATAAAGCTTGCTTTCCATGCAGATGCCCTGCTCTTTTTAGTCCAAGCTCAGAATCACTATTAGTTTTTTTAACCCTCTTCAAAACTGCTTTTTATTTTTTAAAGTATTATTATTAAACAGCAAGACAGCCTAAATGTGTCAGTGGTTAAGAGTGGCAAAGCCCAGTTTCCTGTCAAACTCGATTACTGCAAAGTGACAGTGAAGCACAGAGATTCCACAACAAAATCTGTTGTACAAATAAAAGGCTGATCTTCAGAGCCTTTGATACCGTATTTAATTTAAGTAACTCTTTGGTTACTTTAACAGATGCTTACCTATTATGCCTTTATAATTGGTTGGTACAATGTCTTCATTTCTAAATTTTGCTCCCTGCAGCTTCAGCCGTGTGTTCACTACCCAGAGAGGAGTGGTCAAGAGTACATTCGCTACACCTAGTGCAAACACAGGACAAAGAAAATCAGCAAAACCAGAAGATTGCAAGGGTTTTCTTATCCCCTTTTACCCTAATTCACACATCACTGAAGTTACTGTTAAGAAGAGAGGGAAAAAAAAAACAGCATACAGTAAAAGTGAGTCAGTAATTTGTAATATGCTACTTCAGGTATTCCCCCCGATCTTGTTGTGAATTAGACCAGCAGCACACTGCATGCAGCAGAAGATAATCTTCTACTCCTCCCCATAACTAAAAATAACCCACTGCATCTGAGCACATTGAAGGAATCTTAAGTGAACTTGTTACTTTGCTGCATAGTACCTCGCACTGGAACATGAGGTACTCATTCATGCCCTACTTCACTCCATGACGTAGAGGAGGCTGCCTTTGTGTTTTCAAACAGAAAACACAAAGTGATAAGGGTAGAAGGACTATTCTAGGAGGAGAGATCAAAACAGAGATGTATGCAGTTTAATTAGCAGAAAAGAACTCCTACACTGCTGAAAGAATAAGAAAACTTAGTTTTTTAGATACGCTAGGTACACCTACGGTGGAAAACACTGGATTCTCCAAGTATCTGAAGACTTTGAAATGGCAACAGGATTAAAAGCAGTAACAAACCCCAACAGTAAAGCTGGAAAGCTATCAGCAATTTGTATGGGGGAAGAAATATAGACAAAGATACATAAGCTTGCAACAAAAAGGTAGTTTAGAGCTGTACTTTGCAATAACAGGGAGAAGGATTAAGTACCACTACTTCTACAATCACCTAGTACACCTCTTCCCAGTTCAGTAATGAATGAGACAGTTACTTTGATCTACCAATGTAAAAACAAGCTCCTGATCTTGCTTTCTTACAACTATTTCTGCATTACGAAAACTAGCTACTGTTTGCACTTTGGTCCCTTTGTGTGGAGACTGAGTTACAGACTGAATTATTCCATTATATTGAGATGAACACACTATATCACTACAAAAACAGTAAACCTGAAAAAGGTGAAACTTTACTACCTATGTTATGTCTGGTTTTTGTTATTGTTGCTGTTTTTGTTTTGTTTTCCCCTTGAAGTGGGTAGAGAGAGTTCAGAAAAACAGAATATGAACATAACTATCACGGAATGGCTGAGTTTGGAAGGGACCTCTGAAGGTTTTCTGGTCCAATGCCCCTGCTCAAGCAGAGATACCCAGAGCAGGCTGCCCAGGACCACGTCCAGGCAGCTTTTGGAGATCTCCAAGGAGGGAGCCTCTACAGCTTCTCTGGGCACCTTGCACCACTGCTCCATCACCTGCACAGTGAAAAAATGTTTCCTGATGTCGAGGGAACCTCCTGTGTCCCAGCTTGTGCCCATTGCCTCTTGTCCTGGCACGGGGTACCACTGACAAGAGCCTGGCTCCATTCTCTCTGCACCCTCCCTTCAGGTATTTATAGACACAGGTAAGACTCCCCTCAGCATCCTCCACTCCAGGCTGAACGGTCCCAGCTCTCTCTGCCCTCCCTTACAGGAGAGATGCTCCAGTCCCTTCATCATCTTCATGATTCTGCTGGACAACTGCTCCTCCTGGTTTTGTGTCACCTGGGAACATGCTGAGAGCACGCTTTGCCCCATCATCTAGACAACCTCACTGCCTGTCCATCCAGACCACATCAGCAGGATACCTAGGAGGATCTTACGGGGAACAGAAACTGAAACTATGCCTCAGTGTCCTTCATAAGGACTATACATAGCTCTCAGGTTTGGAGCAACATCCAGCACCATAAAAGTCAAGCTACATTAATTTCTTTTAACCAAAGTCAGCACAATTCCACTATGGAACAAAGGGTTAAAACCCAACAGGTTAGAGTCCAATCTACTTGTAGGTTTTCACGCTGACTCAGTTAAAGGTGAAGTCATAAAACTTTATTTTCCAGACTGGAAAGGAAATGGTTTGGACTTTCTTTTTTTTTCGTTGCCTTTTTTTTTTTTTTTTTTTTTGTTATTTATCCAACCTGTATTTGCTACCAGCAGAAGGAATGAGAGATGGATACGGAGAATTAGCGAACACTCTAAGTGGATTCTTTCAATTTACACCAGAAATTATTCCACAGGGATATCCACTACTGACGTTGAAGACAACCTAGTCATTTAACTGACAAGCTACCAGCCTAATTCCTGCAGCCTTTGATCCAGAATCATCTTTGAAAGCTTACTCCACTGATGAAGCCAACTTAACAATTTCCTTCCTTACTTTCCCCCAACTACATCGGCTGCACCTACGCTGGAAGTACAAGGACCTAGCTAAAAATAAACAAAAAGCCCCCCAGTTCACAGGCTTTTCAGTATGATCACATGAGTAATTGCTCCTGCAGAACAGTACTGGCAAACACAGGCACACAGTGGTAATTTTTCACGCTGGATTTCTTAGAAAAGGAACTAGTGTCACCATTTCTTCAAAGAAGTCACTGTAGCATCCACATGAGAGGAAGGGATGAAAAAGAACAGACAGGTCCTCTTGTACATGCATGTATCTGGGGGCTTACTGTCCCTTTCAGGGGACCCAGAAAGAAATCTAAAGCTGGCCTCCAAATCCTTACCCTAACAACTCTCAGATCCTAATCAAAAATATTTTGGAATTGTCATATATCTTTCCCTCTGAAAAAAAAAATACAACAAAACTTACCTCTCCCTGATACTTCTCTTCAAGACCTAAAAGGTGATATCTAGATACCATGGCAAACAATACCCCAGGCACAAATAAAACACAAGGCTGAAACAGCACCATGCTTTCTGCCAGAACTGACAACAGGAACAGCTCATGCACATGCTTATCATGAGCTGGGGAGGACATGGAAGAGCAATGAGAGCTGTACAATAGCGCAGGTCTGCCTACAGGGGCTGCCTATCACAGCAAGCTGGGACAGAGTTTATTTTCTTCACAGAGGCTCACACAATGCTGTGGTTTGGATTTTTGATGAAAACACCGGTAATAACACACTGAAGTTTTTAGTTGTTACAGAGCAGTGTTCACACTGAGCCACAGACTTCGCTGTTTCTTGTGCTGCCTGACAGCAAGGGGGCCGGGGGTGTAGCTGGAGCTGGGACACAGCCAGGACAGCTGAGGCTGCCCAGAGGGATATCCCATGCCATACAGCACCATGCTCAGCAATAAAGCTGGGGTAAAGAAGCAGAAAGGGAAGGATGTTTGGAGCGATGGCATTTGTCTTCCCAAGAAACCATGCCGCGTGCTGAGCCCTGCTTTTCTGGAAATGGCAGAGCACCTGCCTGCTGATGGGAAGCAGTAAATGAATTCCTAGTTTGACTTTGCTTACACACATAACTTTTGCTTTACCTAGTAAACTGTCTTTATCTCAACCCATGAGTTCTCACGCTTTTACCTCCCTGATTCTCTCCCCCATCCCACGCTGGGAGAGTGGACAAGTGAGCGGTTGTGTGGTGCCGAGCTGTCTGCTGGGGCTAAACCACAACACAGGAGCAGGCACTGAGCGTGACCTCCAACGGGCTTCATGAAGAAGAATGTTAGTTAAAAAGCTCAATTTCACCAGAAATGTATTTTCAGTATATTCCATTACCTGCAACAACCCCAAGAACCAAGTCTTTTCCAGTGGTTGAATGCTGACCTTTGACCCAGAGAGCTTTAAGACTATTAAATGTGTAGAAATAAACAAAATTGGAGCAGCAGAGGCTGGAGATAACAGGGAACCATCCTCGATATGGTGCCAGCCTAACGGAAAGAAAAAAGTCAAAGTAAGGAAAACGTCATGGTAAGGAACAGCAAAGCATTTATGTGATCAGGGTGATTTTACACGCTGAAGGTCCCAGAGATGCAACGCTGGATACTACGTACAATACTAACTAGGTATGTCTTTATCATTAATGGAATGATAAACCACAAACCATATTAAAATCCTGATTATACCGTAAGAATTAAGCCATTAAGAACTTACAAAAAAAAACACAAAAAAAAACAAGACCAGTTTTATTGAAAAGGAGCTGTAAAGGTAGAATACATTTACAGTGATTAGCCTGGTGCTCACTCACACCAGAAGTGTGTATTACACCACTGTATTTGTTCTCTAGCCACATCCAGCAATGAACTCCAAACATTTAGGGCACAAATATGCTCGAAGTGTATATGTTAACATACAAACTGATACAGTCACTTCAAGTCACATATTGAAACATGCACACTTAGACACCAAGAAGTAACCCTTATCCTTGCTGAGAATAAGAGATGTCAGCCCAATAGAAAAGATAACCTAGTAAGGAGATGCTCGCTTCTCCAAGGACAGAAAATAACACTTACCATAGCTGGGGAAGCAGGGAAAAAGGGCAAAAAAATGAAATAAAAAAAAGGAACAAAAAAAGAACACTATGCCTTCAATATAAAAACGAACTGACAAACAACTAGAGCAAGGAAGAAAAAATGTGTCTGGGTTCCTACGTTAATTTTAAAGATGGAAGACTAATTACTGAAATTAATATATTCCACCAAGGGAAGTTTTCCTAAGGATGCAACCTGGGGCATGAGGTATGCAGGTGGGAGGAATTTCTAGTAAGTGCCTTGCAGTAAAGTCTAGAGCAAAACAGTCAGGTAAGTGAAGATAAGTGAGGAAAAAACTTTACCTACTTAAATTTAACTAGATTAATCACAGATGAAAAAGTGAGTAGGCAAACCTACCCTTACAATTCAGAGTAATTTTTCAGGTGCTGTCAATAGCTGTCATTGTTTGTGTAGCTTGATTTAAGAATGATCTCCTAACAACCGATTAGCAAAGCTCCCTTCTCTGACAGGCCTGATGAGCCTGTAAGAACAGGGACACCTCAGCAACTGACCTGCGTCCCCAGCATGTCCTGCAGTATATCTCAAAAGGATAGCAATGTGTATCTTCATTGAAGCTGCACAGGCCAGGAAGAGAAGAGCAGAAGAAATCTCCTTAAAGAAGAGCCTCCAGGATTACTGCGTGTTGGTGTTCATGAAAATACTGGGAATACACGGGGGGGAAAAAAAAAAAAAAAAAAAAAGAGGATCCCCAAGATGGAAACCACAAAGGCTGCAAGGCTGGTAAATGCAGCATCTGACTGTTCTTGTGATGCAAACACCGGGTTTTCATCCTTAGGTGCTTCAAGTGCTTCTCTCAAATGTAGCTGAGGATATACCGCATTGTTAGGACTGCTTCTGAAGTTACAGGTGTCACTGATTACACAGCTGCGGTTAAAAACTAACTGTGCGTACTGTTAGTCATCAGTACAACAGTTTTTGCATCACCTATTTCTTCAGTGCCGGAAAAGAAAGGAAGAAACACCCTCTGCGGACCATGTCTTCTGAATTTGAGCTATTTTTGATGATTTTCAAGCAAAATATCTTGCAGTACGTAACTGAGACAAAAAGTATGATTTTGGTGAGTCAAGTTATCAGTGTTAGTATTGGTCATTCATGAACAAATATTTCTGAACATAAAAACTAATTTTGTGTTCCAAAGTGCATCTTTGAGATGAACTCAATGTACCCCAGCGAACACCCTTCGTATCACCCAGAAAAGAATGGAAGTGCGGTGAAGAAAGCAAAGCTGCTTGATAAGCTTCTGCAGAAGACGAAATCCATTAGCTAAACCTATTTGCTTTACACCACATCTAGGTGAGAGAAGCACTCTCAGAAAAGCACACTATGAGACAAGACTGCACAACCTAATGCCAACAACAACACATTGATCTCACATTGCAATGCTTTGCTTGTTTTGTTGTTGTTGTTTGTTTTTGCTGGTTGGTTTCAGCTGGGTGTGTTACTCCAGACATCCCTAAAACTAGTTTATTCATGGCTTATCCACGTCTTCCAATAATCTTTGGAGGAAACAACGTTCCCTTCTTGCCAGAATTACTGTCTTTAGTTTCACAGGAGAAGGAAGATGCCCACTTCTGCAGTCTCTCCAATTCCCAATTTCTTAATTGAAGTTTCTTTGCCATCCTCATGTGACAAATATAATGCAGAAATGTGAACAGGAGAGCACTCACTGACTGAGAGGTTCTTGTGCATACAACTGCCAATTGCTCAAGTTCAAAGGTGTCAAAAAAAATACTGGCCAAGCTAAACTTTTGTCAGCTTTAAAAGTCCTGGAAGCCCCAGTGCACTTAAGTGAATCCCTAGAACTCTTAAGAAAACATTTGTAATGAGGACACACGTACAACTATTTTTCTGCCCAGTACAGACGGTGAGCAAATACTGAAACACAACGTTGCTGGAAGTTAAATACTTTTCCATAGACCTTGAATCTCATTAGCACAAAGAATCACTTGTTTCTTTCCACATGCTTAAGAGAAGAAGCTTCCATCTGGGAAATGTGTCCCAATTCTCCCGTTGAAAGTGGCTCAGCTGCCCCAGAGTCTCATCTTGGTTATGAGAAATGGACACACCCAGGAATTAGGACAGACAAAGCTGGTTTATCAGGTACATGAAGGCACATTTGTGTACAAGCCTGCATTTCTGAAGAGACACAGCCACCTCGCTAATGGAGGCACAGTTACATTGCTAAACAGCTTGATTGCATAATGTACTCCAGAAAGGTAATCCAAATTAACTGAAGATGATCACGTCGGATTACGCAAGCCACAGCACTTATGTGGGGACACTTTGAATTAAAGGAAAAATCTGTCCACACAGATACAGGCTAACTATTCCACTTTAAAAAGAAAATTCAGATTAGTTCTAGAGCTTGCCTACATTAATACTAGAGGAAAATTAATAACTACTCACAAGCCTTCTTCTTTGATTATTTCCAGTAGGACTGCTGGTGTTGTCTTCGACTTCCTCTTCTCATCCACTGGAAAACAGAATTGAATTTTTAGATTATTCTGATTTTTAGTACTCATTTTCAATTCCTTAGCCTTCCTACTCTGAACATACCCCAGAACAGCGTATTTCTTCTTCCTTGTAGGGGACGCACATTCTCCGTTTCTGCAGAAATTCCAAAAAGCACATCTCTACTTTCGTTGCTAGGTAAGGCTACTTGTCACTGGTGCTCTTCCCCAGACTAGCAGGTTCTTTTGGGCACCAAAGTATCTGCCGTTACCAATTCCTAACCTCAGAGCCGTGACATGAGCTGAATGTAGGTAAGAGACTAGGACTGGGCCATCCATCTGCTCTCAAAATCACTCCTTGCACTCCAGAGCAGCTCTACAAGCAGAGCCACCTCTTGCAGTTAATCTGCAAATAGCTAAGCCTTAGCAAAACACTGCCTTTCCCTGTGTTGAAAGCTGTTCAAGAGCCGTATGGCACCAACTTCTCAACCACCTATTTCTGACCACCTGGCTGATGATCTCCCTCTAGCTCTTAATTAACGCTTTAATTGCAGTCTTAGAGTGTCTGGTGATTCGGAGACTTTTGATTAGGAGATAGAGCATTAGAACAAAGTCTATACTCTGAATTTTTGTAAAATCAGTCAGATGATTCTGCTTCAAGTTCTGTCCCTTTAATCCATTCTCAGGAGTAATTCTGGACTAGTTTTTCATGATACTGCCCCTGCGGTGTGAAGTGTTCTCAGCAGCCTAAACCACCACCACCACCCCACGAATGTAATACTGCATAATCTCACCTCTTTCTTTTCTCAGGATAAGACAACCGTTTAGAAACCAAATCTGGCCACGGATCACACGGGCTTTCCAGCTAATTAAAAGGTTGCCCAATACTTTCAAAAGGAAGAATTACCTTTGGCTGGAAAAATGGTGTTAGTGATTTAAAGGTGTTGCACAAGGCAGATTCTTGGTCATGCAAGATAGGTCCCCTGCAACCACCCTCACAAATGCCCAAGAGAAAAAAAACAAAATGCCACAGTACAAAGAAACTTGAGTTCTGACACTTACCCTGAAGTCTAAGCCTAGCTGTGTCCAAAGGAAAAAATACTGTCATCGCCGTCACACTGCCCTGAAAAACAAAATAAACTGGCTAAATAGTGCATCAGCTGCTTATTCACATGCCTGACAAACCCTCTGGTAGCCCTTTTCTTCTCACCTGGAAACTTGAGTATAAAGGGGATAAACTCCACGTGTAAGAACATTGAATTGAAGTGTTTTTTTGGTCCCAGGCTTGCAAACAAGTTCTTTCACTTACTAATTATTAGATCAAGCTAAAACTAAAACCATGAGAAGCTTTTTGTTCAAAGAGAAAGTCTTTGAAGCCTGTGAGCAGATAAAGTGAGTATCGGGAGACAAACATCACTCTAACTCTCATAGCCTCTGTGCTCTGTTGCTGGTGAAGGGGAAAGAATGACACAAGCAATGCTGTCTTACAGTAACATTGCTTTGACTTAAGAGAAAAAACAACACTTGCTCATTAAAAAGAAAGAAATAGGATAATTATTTCAGGACTTAATCTAGCATTGTACTAGATTTCAGGTTAGGCAATTAAGACCCACCTACAAAGTACGTCTGCATTAATATTGCACAGCTTTTGGAAAAGATATCCAACTGAAAAGGAACTTGGCTTGCTGCAAACTTCTTAACACTCACCAGTAATACTAAATGCATTAAGTGGCTGCTAAAGCCATGGGGCTCTTTCATTAGCAGCCATACAGAATTAAGCGGTGGGAAGGTCCCACTACACAGCATGTAAAGGTTCCAGCCTTCCCCTTTCATTTCCCTGCTGCTCCAGCATAACTGGGTGCATTTCATCCTGTTTCCATCTTCTCAAAGTGAGAATCAGCCTGAATCCTGCTCTCAGGGCAACCCACATGGCAAGAAACACGTGCTGAAATCAGAAAGCAGTAATGGGGAAGATGGGGTAGAGGCAGGCAGGACAAATGGTAGGCACTTCACGTACACTTACAATGTCCACGAAGCTACAGCTCAACAGAATGTCATGAGATAACTCGGCTGATGAACAGATCGTGGCCAACAAAAGACAGCTTATACCCTCTCCCCCTCCTTTAGCTAAATTGAAGAAAATAAACTAAGAGAAGCAGAGTGATTTCCTTCCTGGGTTTGTAAACAGAGCTCAGCTGCGTGGCCTGAAGGATGCCAGAAGCATCACATGGAGGGGACCGGATCTCATGGCTAGGGGTAAGGGAAGGGCAGAAATGAGCAGGCCCAGCCCTTTTCCCAGCAGGAGATCCTTTCGAGATGGACTCAGGCACCTTTCTGAATCACACCTGAGACCGACAGGGCAAGTAACTCATTGCTGCTTGCGGGTACGTGCAATAAAGCGCACAGCCTCGTGCTGCTGAACGGGGGAGGCTTCATGTGTGCCTTCCCACCACCCTCCCGCCGGTGCCGAAGCCAGGCTGTTTGCCAGCTCAAGTCACACCGTCACCAAATAATCGCCACGACAGGTACGAACTGGCTGAAGCAACCCCAGCTCTTGGTAAACTGTACTTCAACCCCTGCCGCCTCCATTCTGGTGGCATAACTATTTGGGCAGCTACGCGATGATGCGGCCAAGGAAGCTAATCTGGCCAAAGAAGCACTTTTTGGCGAGGCTACTTTTTCAGTTGGCTCAGTTCCCCGATCAGCATCACCGCAGCACCACACAAACAACTGGCAGTGACCAAGAGGTGACAGTGAGTGGCCAGAACAAGCCGCCCAGGGTGACTCCGCTGCCATGCAGGTCTGCATGGTCACAGCTGGCAGTTTGCTGGTTTAAAGAAAACACAAGTAAAATGTTGTCCACCAACATTCAGAGCTGCTTAATTACTGCCATATTACTTCTATAAAATTGCCATTCCCGTAGCTTTTGAAACATGAAGGTTGCTTTACAGCTACATGCAGAGATGAAGAATACCTGTATAATCAAAGTCAACATGAAATCAAGCTTTTTTTTTTCCTGCTCACAACATTAATTAGTCTCAGACTTGACTAGGTAGCCTAGCACCTTTATGAACTTTCACCAAATTAGAAGAGAAACAGAAGTGATGGTGTTGTGATCTGATACGCTCTTCTGATTCATTACTTCAGCACAGTTCATAGGATTTTTGTTTTTTTTTTTTTAAATTCTTGCATCACATCCCCATTCCACCCCTCACCAGCGTGCCTTACACTAATTTAAGCAGAAGGTGAGACGACATCAGGACAATTAGTAGCTGTGTCAAAGATCTTGACAAAATTCACGTGTTCCTGCAGTAAACAGAAGTCTCGAGGTGGATGAATGTATCGGTATTATAACAAAATAAAAATCCAGGTATCCAGCATGAGGTGGTTAAGAAAGAAAAAAGCAGCTGCCCTGATTTTGGAAAAATGTCTTGTCCAGGAGCTGTAAGGTGCATGTGGGTATCAGTACCAGCGGGTGGAAGCCCCAGGGGAACAGGAGTCCAGGAGGTCCAACAGTCCCGTGCTCCTTCCCTGCCAAACCACTGCCGCTCAGGTGCCAGCATCTCCAAATACGACAGGGAAACCTCATGAACTTACCGTCACCAGGGGAGCTGAGGTACCATTTTATTACCATTTTATGCTGCTCTAAGTTTACGGCCAGGTGTATAAATCCGGCTGGTGTGGCACAGCCTGATGCCAGGGGGCTGCACGGGCGCGGGCAGCACGCAGCGTCTCCGTGAGGAGCCCGTTTGGGAGTTCCCTTTCTCAAAACTGGCAACAAAACCCGCGTTACCTCAGCTGCTTCAACGAGCAGACCTAAACCACCTGGAGGAGCAGGCACCAACCCCACATTTATTTACGATGGAGACCAAACGACCTAAGCGCCTTCTTCTGCTTCCCCCGGCGGGCCGCTTTACCAGCAGCTCCTATTGTTCCGCCGCATTTAGCGACCTTCACCGCCTTCAGGACTGGGATTAGGAGCAGAGCTTTTGCCCTGCCTGGTGCTCAGCAGCCTGAACACCCCGCAGCCTGCCCGACACCCACCGGCAGCAGCCACGGGCAGCGCACGGGGTCGCCCCCGGAGCGCTCCCCGCTCATTTCCAGCCGTCCCTCCCGTATCTCTTCCACCACGAAGCCCCCTCCCCAGCCCCGGCCGCCCGCCGCTCACCAGGGCCCCGGACACGGCGTGGACCAGGCTCTCGTAGGAGGCGACGGAGGACATGGCCGCG
Source organism: Aythya marila (assembly GCF_965140915.1). Lineage (NCBI taxonomy): Eukaryota > Metazoa > Chordata > Aves > Anseriformes > Anatidae > Aythya > Aythya marila. Next base: position 154,082,725 of record NC_139042.1, read on the forward strand.
GCCGCGGCGCGCTCCGGCTGCGAGGCGCTGCCGGCGGGGATGGCGGCGCTGCCCGCGGCCGCCCCCGGCCCCGCCATGGCGCCCGCCTCCCCCGCTCCCCGCCGCCGGGCAGGGCCCGGCCCTCCCGCCGCCTCCGCGCATGCGCCGCGCTTCAGCCCGGCGCTGAGGGGGCTTTGAGGGATTTTTAAATTTATTTATTTATTTATTTATTTATTTATTTCTCGGTGCCTCACGGCGGCTGTCAGAATGTGCCCAGTCACCGCCCTGCTTCTCCTGCCGTTTCTGCAGCGCTGCAGGGCGTTCGCTTCACGCCTGGCTATGAGGGCCGGCGACTGGCAAAAAAGGCTCTGGACCGTGGGGGCTGGCAGAGCCCCCTCTTAGCCTGTTCTGTGCAAGAAATAAGGGCATGCCCCGCTTTGTACAAGCACAGTTTGTGTCTCTTCCCCCGTCCCCCTCCTCCCACATCGTATTCTGTGGTGGGTTTTTTTTGGTACGCTTCCCCCCGTTTGACCACCACACAGTGGGATATGCCACTGCATTCGAGGAAGACATTGCTTTAACAGATCATCCATTGGTCTTTATACACCATGGGTCTTTATTTATCCGTCTGTGAGGAAAATGCCACCTTCTGGGAGAGAGGAGAGGCTATGCAAAACATGCTGGTCTGCTTGAGGCAAGCATCACCCTTCCAGCACTAACCTCTACGTGCCCAGCAGGTAGATGCCAACACCAGCACCTTAACGTGTCACAGAGCTGTTAGTTCATTTATCCAAGGCGAACACCACAGAAAAAGTTTTTTTTCTTAAAAATAAGACTATCACACATATACAAAAAAATCAGGCTTTAATTTAGAATTAAATTGTACACATTTCACCAGCCATTCACTGTCACAAAAGCACGAAGGAGTTCTACAAAAACAGGGAGTGTTTATACAGTCACTTTGCACTATAAAAGTGCACATTTTTGGCATGAACTCCTCCAGCAGGACAAATTCACTTCCATGACTGTTGTTCTTTGCAATTATTGCCCTAGCTGTGCAGAGGGAAGCTTTAAGTAAGAGGCAGCTTGTACTACGGATTGAATTTCCATTCAAAGGATTTGTGCACAAATTTGCATATTATTATTATGCTGTAGTGGCTTTATGCGAAAGGTTGTGGTAGCTGTTGGTAGTTTTATACCTGCAGTCAAGAGTCAGAGCCCTGTTCCATAGCGTTTGTGTGTATTTGAGTGACTGGTCTCTCTCTGTTTCAACTGCTGCTCCAAGGGAGAATAGGAAATGTCAGGACAGATGCTGATTTTTATTGTACTACTCAAGTGAGCACCATTGTGTGGTAATGGGGAGAATGCAGGGCTTGGGGCCTGTCTTCTAATTTGCCAGATTGTATTTTCTTTTTATTTTTTTTTTCAAAAGTGCCCTCACTTCACTGTTGGACTGTGAATAAAAGACGCTTGCCAAAGTGACTTGTTTTTCCTTCTGTTAGATAGGCAGCAGCCAGAGTGTCTCAAAGGTGGACAAGACTGGGCAGAGCAATGTTAGGCCAGAGGCAGAGTGGGTCAATAAATGAGTCTTAAAAAGCCACGTGAAGGTAAAACCGTGTGGTACGAACAGATATATCTGCTGGCCATTTGCAACGAGTTGTAGTTCCAAAAAAGCTGTCTTTTAACACCAGGTTTTCTCGTTACATTCAGGGCATCTGCAGAAAGCCAGTGCAAGCCAAACTCATGCATAAGTCCTTCTGTGAGATGCAGAAGTAAGCAATGTTGTTCTGGGGGCTTGTAGCAGCTGCTGTCTGCACAGAATCCTTCACCCAAAAGGACAGGAGGTAAGGGACTTAGCCAGGACGAGCTGGAGCCAGGTCAGCTTTGGCATCCACCTTCCTGTGGGATGTGGCGTGCTCCTGACTGGAACTGGCGTTTGGATTCGGATCCCCTTGGAAAACCCACAGGGCATCTAGTCTGGGGGACCCTGCAGTGCTTTCGTGACCGTAGGGCAAGGGGGGTTGCTGCAGCAGTGGTAGAAGGCCAGAGGGTTGTTGGCTTTCATCAGCTGCGCTGTGGTCTGCAAGTGGCTGGTGCCAGGGCAGAGGTGGACTGGAGTACTCAGGCAAGAGGGCGATTCGCTAGGAAAATGGAAGTGTTTTCTTCTGATGTCTAGAGAAAGGTGTCTCCTGAAAGTTGCAGCGCTTTGCAGAGGTGGGATTCAGCCACAGTTTGTACGTGCTGCAGTGAGGGAAGCGCTAGAGAAAAGTGATTCTGGGATCCCAAAGAGCTGAAGGAGAAGGAAAATGCAGCTTCTGCTTGAATGCAGAAACAACTGTGTTGAGCACTACAGGACGAGTCATAGGAGCGCAGTAGCGTGATATAAGCAAATGCAAGTACAGGGGAAGTGAGAACATTTATAAGGTAATAACAAAAGAAAATACATGAGGTGGTGGCTGGCTGATCTGTGCTATGGAGCAACAAAGAAATTCAGGTGACTGTGGTATGCGAGTAGTTGATCACCTTGTGAATCAGGCTTAGGGAAGTTGCAGCCTTCTGGTGTGGTCCTCACAAACAGGAGCTTAGCGAAGGAAGCTTTGTCTCGCGGCCACCGGTGGCTGGAGAATCCACTGGATGTAAATACTGAGGACTGCCCTGTAAATCTGAGTCTTCATAACTAACCAAGTTGTTAACTTAGCCTTACTAATGAAGTGTTATTACTGTACCTGTCCTTGATGTACAAATATGCTTCTGAGCTGTATATTCTAGATGGATGGTCTCAGACAGCTTGAGATCTGCTTGTCAATAAAGAAGTGTATTTGCAGAACGCCTTGTGACTCTTTTTGTGAAGTGGCTGACAAAGTTGTGCACCTTTTGTGGTTGCACGTATTTAAGTATGTTTACTAAAAAAAAAAAAAACTATTTTTTTTATGCACAAATATTTCAGTGGCAACAAGGAATACAAGTTTCTACTAGCTGTAAAAACAAACAAAAAAAACCACAGAGGACTACAGGATTAGGGGCAGCAGTTTACCTAGGAATTTCTTCTAGAAGGACAGCAAGAGAAGCAGTCAGATGGTAACTGTAGTTTGTACGGAACAAAGGTACTCAAAGACAAGGTACTGGTTGTGAGCTGTGAAATAGCAAGGAGGTGAGAAATAAACCAGGTTGTAGTAAAGGGAAATCTGTTATTAAAATCTTTAGTTTCCTAAAGCTCGTGTTCATCCTTTGAAGGCTAAGAGTTTCTAGAAATTCATTTGTATTGTGTAGTCACAAAGAAAAGCGTAATAGCAGAAGATTGGATCAGCCCCCTTAAAACCAGAGCAGTGTTTAAAGTAGGAAAATTGCTTTTTTAAAGTGGGCCAAAGGAACAAGTTATGAGGAAGTTACCAGAACTAGATGTGAAACTATCAAGGTATTACATTGACAATGAAGTAGCAGCTACCAGCCGCAATACCTCGAATTAGAGAGAACCTGTGCTGACGGTCAGCCATTGATATCTACCATCTGAAAAAGGAAAGCACCAAGTGCCATCTGCGCTTTCCCATTTCAGGTAAAAAATAATAAAGCCTGTTGCTAATAGTTTCTAAGGAAGAATGAGCACAACTGTTCTTAAAAACTAAATAAATAGCTTTTTGTTGTCGTTATACCAAAATGAAAGTGCATGAGCAAAAATAGACTTTCAAAGCCATTTTGTAATGCACGATATCTTTTGCTTTAGTCTCTTAGGTGAAAATGTCTCAAACTAGAAGAAAATAAAAGTCAAAACGGAGATGAATTCTGAGCCTCTTTGGCAGGAAAAACAGAGGACAACCAAAAAGTGCATCGGAACAGATGGTAGGCATTTATCAAGAGCCTGGGAAAGAAAACAAACAGCAAGGCACCAAAACTTGGGTTTGATACTTTGTTAATCTATGGAAAACTAAAAGTAGCTGGGGGAATGTTTGGTCATCTAGTAAGGCTGCTGAAGTAGCATGAGAGGAGATTAATAACAGTAAATGCAGGTAATTTAAACTGAAAATCATTTCAGCCTCTCCTGCTCTCCCTGGACCTAAGTGAAACGTGTAGGGAAAACTCCGCGGCATCCAGAGGTTCAACTAAAATACGTTCGAGTGCTTAAGAGGAAGAAACGCGGGCACACGTGTACTGAAGAAATAGGCTTTTGATGTGTTTATAATTGCAATACTTCCTTCTGTAATATGCCGGTCTTCCCGTGGTCTTATAGTTAAACCTGGTCTCGCCAAGTTTGCATGATCATTGCGCCATTTATTGTGCTTAAACCGTTCCTGTTAATCTGTAGTTGCTTTATTCCATGATGTATGGCAGTACGATCCAGTTTATCACAAGTTTTGCAACAGATTCAAAAAGTACTTTTGATAGTAATAACTCCTCACATTTCCATTCTCTAATGAAGTATGTTTATGAGGTAAAAAAGTACATTTCTATTTTTTTCTGTAAATTGTTGTAGCATTAGGAGAGCAGCAGCAAGGTAAGATTGCTTTAAGGTCAGTATTTGTCCTTTATTTGCTAAGGTAAGGCAGTACAGAGACAGGGAATTCGCCCCTCTGGAGTCATTAGCAGCATCCTCATGCCTTGTCCTGAGGTGTGGGCAGGCCCAAGAAAATCTGTTAAGATTTGTCAGCTTTCTAAAGATCTGCTACCTCCTTGTACAACCACCGACAAAACTGAAATTCTCCGAATGAGAAATTACAAAGATCTAGTTCACGTATGGAGAATGCGTCTGTAGTTGCTTAACTTGGTGCTTTCTTCTAGGCTTTCAGGTAGAAATGAGGGCTTGGAGGAAACAGAGGCCTTGGGCCTTCTGTCCTTCGGTGAGCTCCACCTGCACGTCTTACAGCCCAAGTTGCAGTTTCTGGGAAGACCTAAGGCCATGTCTTCGTGAAGCTTTTTGTAGGTGGGTTCCAGGTTTTCTTCCTTCTCTTACAGAACTCTCAGACATGTTCAGTTCAAACATTTGTAGCATTTCCACTGTTTTTCTTGGACAGCTTCACAAGCTCTGTATGCTCCAATAGATTCAGTTGATTTTGGGAATACTGGAATTGTTGGGTTATCTGCTGCTGGTCTGTCTTACATAGGTACAAAGCATAGATTTATATTAAAACATGTTGCTTAGTAGCAACATTCTTCTGGAGTCTTCTGTGAGAAGAATCTAGAAGCTGCCCCATGTCAGGTAAGGGCCCTGCTGCTGGCCAGAGCCGAACCAACAAGCGGTGTTGTTTTCACCTCTGTGAGAACAGATTTAAGATGGGGGGGGAAAAAAAAAGCACTGCTACACAGCAGCTGGGAGAGTGAGGGGAGTGAGGAACAGCCTTGCAGGCGCCAAGGTCAGTGAAGAAGGAGGGGGAGAGGTGCTCCAGGTGCCGGAGCACAAGTCCCCTGCGGCCTGTGGTTAGGAGCAGTGGCCTGTGGAAGACGGCTGCTGGAGCAGATTCCAGGCCGGAGCTGCAGCCCGTGGAGAGGAAGGTGCAGGGGAACAGGGGAATGGGGGGTGTGCTCAGTCTATGGCACTTTGTCTCCGCTGTTCCTTCTCATTCACTCTCTTCCCCTGTGCTGTGGGGTCCCTCCCACGGGATGCAGTCCTTGCTAAACTGATCTGGCGTGGGCTGCACACAGGCAGCAGCTCTTCAAGAACTGTTCACACATGGCTCTGTAACCCAGGGTCCATCCCCCAGGAACAAACTGCTGCAGCACAGGTCCTCCATGGGTGGCAGCTCCCCCAGATCCCCTCCTCCTGCGTGGTCTCCTCTCCATGGGCTGCAGCTCCGGCCTGGAATCTGCTCCAGCAGATTCCACAGGCTGCAGCCTCCATTGGTGCAGGGCCACCTGCTCCACTGTGGTCTCCTCCATGGGCTGAAGCATCGAACCAGTCCCCTGCGGCCTGTGGTGAGGACCATGGTGAAGCAGCGTGAAACTCTGCAGCCCATGGAGTACCTACACTGCTTCACCATGGTCCTAACCACAGGCCGCAGGGGACTTGTGCTCCGGCACCTGGAGCACCTCTCCCCCTCCTTCTTCACTGACCTTGGCGCCTGCAAGGCTGTTCCTCACTCCCCTCACTCTCCCAGCTGCTGTGTAGCAGTGCTTTTTTTTTCCCCCCCCATCTTAAATCTGTTCTCACAGAGGTGAAAACAACACCGCTTGTTGGTTCGGCTCTGGCCAGCAGCAGGGCCCTTACCTGACATGGGGCAGCTTCTAGATTCTTCTCACAGAAGACTCCAGAAGAATGTTGCTACTAAGCAACATGTTTTAATATAAATCTATGCTTTGTACCTATGTAAGACAGACCAGCAGCAGATAACCCAACAATTCCAGTATTCCCAAAATCAACTGAATCTATTGGAGCATACAGAGCTTGTGAAGCTGTCCAAGAAAAACAGTGGAAATGCTACAAATGTTTGAACTGAACATGTCTGAGAGTTCTGTAAGAGAAGGAAGAAAACCTGGAACCCACCTACAAAAAGCTTCACGAAGACATGGCCTTAGGTCTTCCCAGAAACTGCAACTTGGGCTGTAAGACGTGCAGGTGGAGCTCACCGAAGGACAGAAGGCCCAAGGCCTCTGTTTCCTCCAAGCCCTCATTTCTACCTGAAAGCCTAGAAGAAAGCACCAAGTTAAGCAACTACAGACGCATTCTCCATACGTGAACTAGATCTTTGTAATTTCTCATTCGGAGAATTTCAGTTTTGTCGGTGGTTGTACAAGGAGGTAGCAGATCTTTAGAAAGCTGACAAATCTTAACAGATTTTCTTGGGCCTGCCCACACCTCAGGACAAGGCATGAGGATGCTGCTAATGACTCCAGAGGGGCGAATTCCCTGTCTCTGTACTGCCTTACCTTAGCAAATAAAGGACAAATACTGACCTTAAAGCAATCTTACCTTGCTGCTGCTCTCCTAATGCTACAACAATTTACAGAAAAAAATAGAAATGTACTTTTTTACCTCATAAACATACTTCATTAGAGAATGGAAATGTGAGGAGTTATTACTATCAAAAGTACTTTTTGAATCTGTTGCAAAACTTGTGATAAACTGGATCGTACTGCCATACATCATGGAATAAAGCAACTACAGATTAACAGGAACGGTTTAAGCACAATAAATGGCGCAATGATCATGCAAACTTGGCGAGACCAGGTTTAACTATAAGACCACGGGAAGACCGGCATATTACAGAAGGAAGTATTGCAATTATAAACACATCAAAAGCCTATTTCTTCAGTACACGTGTGCCCGCGTTTCTTCCTCTTAAGCACTCGAACGTATTTTAGTTGAACCTCTGGATGCCGCGGAGTTTTCCCTACACGTTTCACTTAGGTCCAGGGAGAGCAGGAGAGGCTGAAATGATTTTCAGTTTAAATTACCTGCATTTACTGTTATTAATCTCCTCTCATGCTACTTCAGCAGCCTTACTAGATGACCAAACATTCCCCCAGCTACTTTTAGTTTTCCATAGATTAACAAAGTATCAAACCCAAGTTTTGGTGCCTTGCTGTTTGTTTTCTTTCCCAGGCTCTTGATAAATGCCTACCATCTGTTCCGATGCACTTTTTGGTTGTCCTCTGTTTTTCCTGCCAAAGAGGCTCAGAATTCATCTCCGTTTTGACTTTTATTTTCTTCTAGTTTGAGACATTTTCACCTAAGAGACTAAAGCAAAAGATATCGTGCATTACAAAATGGCTTTGAAAGTCTATTTTTGCTCATGCACTTTCATTTTGGTATAACGACAACAAAAAGCTATTTATTTAGTTTTTAAGAACAGTTGTGCTCATTCTTCCTTAGAAACTATTAGCAACAGGCTTTATTATTTTTTACCTGAAATGGGAAAGCGCAGATGGCACTTGGTGCTTTCCTTTTTCAGATGGTAGATATCAATGGCTGACCGTCAGCACAGGTTCTCTCTAATTCGAGGTATTGCGGCTGGTAGCTGCTACTTCATTGTCAATGTAATACCTTGATAGTTTCACATCTAGTTCTGGTAACTTCCTCATAACTTGTTCCTTTGGCCCACTTTAAAAAAGCAATTTTCCTACTTTAAACACTGCTCTGGTTTTAAGGGGGCTGATCCAATCTTCTGCTATTACGCTTTTCTTTGTGACTACACAATACAAATGAATTTCTAGAAACTCTTAGCCTTCAAAGGATGAACACGAGCTTTAGGAAACTAAAGATTTTAATAACAGATTTCCCTTTACTACAACCTGGTTTATTTCTCACCTCCTTGCTATTTCACAGCTCACAACCAGTACCTTGTCTTTGAGTACCTTTGTTCCGTACAAACTACAGTTACCATCTGACTGCTTCTCTTGCTGTCCTTCTAGAAGAAATTCCTAGGTAAACTGCTGCCCCTAATCCTGTAGTCCTCTGTGGTTTTTTTTGTTTGTTTTTACAGCTAGTAGAAACTTGTATTCCTTGTTGCCACTGAAATATTTGTGCATAAAAAAAATAGTTTTTTTTTTTTTAGTAAACATACTTAAATACGTGCAACCACAAAAGGTGCACAACTTTGTCAGCCACTTCACAAAAAGAGTCACAAGGCGTTCTGCAAATACACTTCTTTATTGACAAGCAGATCTCAAGCTGTCTGAGACCATCCATCTAGAATATACAGCTCAGAAGCATATTTGTACATCAAGGACAGGTACAGTAATAACACTTCATTAGTAAGGCTAAGTTAACAACTTGACTTGGTTAGTTATGAAGACTCAGATTTACAGGGCAGTCCTCAGTATTTACATCCAATGGATCCTCCAGCCACCGGTGGCCGCGAGACAAAGCTTCCTTCGCTAAGCTCCTGTTTGTGAGGACCACACCAGAAGGCTGCAACTTCCCTAAGCCTGATTCACAAGGTGATCAACTACTCGCATACCACAGTCACCTGAATTTCTTTGTTGCTCCATAGCACAGATCAGCCAGCCACCACCTCATGTATTTTCTTTTGTTATTACCTTATAAATGTTCTCACTTCCCCTGTACTTGCATTTGCTTATATCACGCTACTGCGCTCCTATGACTCGTCCTGTAGTGCTCAACACAGTTGTTTCTGCATTCAAGCAGAAGCTGCATTTTCCTTCTCCTTCAGCTCTTTGGGATCCCAGAATCACTTTTCTCTAGCGCTTCCCTCACTGCAGCACGTACAAACTGTGGCTGAATCCCACCTCTGCAAAGCGCTGCAACTTTCAGGAGACACCTTTCTCTAGACATCAGAAGAAAACACTTCCATTTTCCTAGCGAATCGCCCTCTTGCCTGAGTACTCCAGTCCACCTCTGCCCTGGCACCAGCCACTTGCAGACCACAGCGCAGCTGATGAAAGCCAACAACCCTCTGGCCTTCTACCACTGCTGCAGCAACCCCCCTTGCCCTACGGTCACGAAAGCACTGCAGGGTCCCCCAGACTAGATGCCCTGTGGGTTTTCCTAAGGGGATCCGAATCCAAACGCCAGTTCCAGTCAGGAGCACGCCATGTCCCACAGGAAGGTGGATGCCAAAGCTGACCTGGCTCCAGCTCGTCCTGGCTAAGTCCCTTACCTCCTGTCCTTTTGGGTGAAGGATTCTGTGCAGACAGCAGCTGCTACAAGCCCCCAGAACAACATTGCTTACTTCTGCATCTCACAGAAGGACTTATGCATGAGTTTGGCTTGCACTGGCTTTCTGCAGATGCCCTGAATGTAACGAGAAAACCTGGTGTTAAAAGACAGCTTTTTTGGAACTACAACTCGTTGCAAATGGCCAGCAGATATATCTGTTCATACTACACGGTTTTACCTTCACGTGGCTTTTTAAGACTCATTTATTGACCCACTCTGCCTCTGGCCTAACATTGCTCTGCCCAGTCTTGTCCACCTTTGAGACACTCTGGCTGCTGCCCATCTGACGGAAGGAAAAACAAGTCACTTTGGCAAGCGTCTTTTATTCACAGTCCAACAGTGAAGTGAGGGCACTTTTGAGAAAAAAAAATAAAAAGAAAATACAAACTGGCAAATTAGAAGACAGGCCCCAAGCCCTGCATTCTCCCCATTACCACACAGTGGTGCTCACTTGAGTAGCACAATAAAAATCAGCATCTGTCCTGACATTTCCTATTCTCCCTTGGAGCAGCAGTTGAAACAGAGAGAGACCAGTCACTCAAATACACACACACGCTATGGAACAGGGCTCTGACCCTTGACTGCAGGTATATAATCCCATTCTCTGGCAGAGCAGGTCATCTAAGCTGTGGCACTTGAGAACCCAAACATCGCAGCACATGGCTTGCTTCAAACAACAAAAATGCCCGCCTGAACACGGGTCGGCACCTCAGACACCAGGCTGTGCTGGCCAAACAGCTCAGACACACTTGCAGCTCAACTGTTTTCAGAGTCAAGTCATCAGCTAAGCTGATTACTGCTGCTGTATTTACAAGCCCAATCCCTACTCCATGCTGCAATGGAAGCAATTAACCTGAAGGAGCTGCCCTTAAGTCCTGGAGCAAGCACGGAACACAACAGTTACACAACAGTCATTCAGCTACTCGTATCCCAAAATAGGAGCTATTATTTTTGCTCTTCCCCGGTGCAGTTAACTTTCTACACTCACACGTCTGTTCAAACCAGTTTAGTGACTTAGACATTAATTGGGCAACTTGGGGAACTGAAGTAAGTCCAGAGATCTCTCCAGTTAGCTCACCAGATAGCATTAAAAGCAAAACAAAACAGAACCCACACATGAGAAGTCGTAGGACGTGCGTTCCCAGAGACAAGAATTCAGCTAGCTTGCTAAAGCTAACACTAAAAAATGGGGAGAAGGTTTTGCTAGGGTCAGTCAGCTCTGAATAAGGATAACTGATGTGTAAGCAAGCAGGCAGGATGCAGAGAACAATTTCTACTAGCTGGGGTAGCTTCCAACTTTTGACTAGTCATTGGTAGAAAAACACAGGCAGCTAAGAGGGAGTAAGAGGAAACTGTTAGGAATGAATCTTTTAAGATTAATTCATACACAGCACAGATGCACCAGCCTGAATGAAGCAGAAGCTGGGTTTCAGCCTATACTGAGGGGTGACCTACTTCAGGTGTCTCCCCTTGGGAAGAGGAGATCAGAATATGACCAAACGCCAGGCACAAAGAAACACTCGATCACTGCTTGCGTTCGCCTGCTCATGAAGACAAGCCCTTAAGCACTTAGTTCTGATTTAAATCACAAGGTATATATACACTTCAATTGAAGCACTCCCACATTTAACTCCAGCAAAATAAGTTTATCAGAAAGTTACACAAACCCAAAAAGCTTTATTTTTCAAAACCATACTTTATTTTTAAAGGCTACTAGAAGTATTCAGAACTATATTTCTTAAGCAAAAAGATTCACATTTCATTCTGCAGGGTCATTAGTATGAGAAAAAGCATTTGGGGGTTTATTTTTTGCAATTGTTTTTGAGTTCCTACACCAATCCACATTTTTAATTAAAAGTGGTAACAGTTATGGCTTTAGATACAGAATTACAAAAGGTAACACGTGAAGGTTGCGACTCAAGGGGGAAACAGACAATTATGATCATTTTTCCACAGAAAGGTAACGTTTTAGCTAAGACAAACAGAAGCAACAATGGTCTTTATGGGAGACAAATCCACTGAACATCAGCAGCACAGGAACTGCTTGAAGGATACCCATGCTGTTAATTCACAAGTGTTAGAAGAACATTCTGTCTGCTCCAATTACCTCACCTTTTCCTCTGTATTCTACGCCTCAAAAACATGGAAGTTTGAGACCACAACAGCCCCACTCCCCCCCTTTTTTTATTTTTAAAGAAAGGGATACAACAGAAGATGGAAGACTACGGTATGTGGTGGAGGAAGAGTCACCATCTCTAAACAGACAGCAGGACTTTGGCCAATACATTTTATCTGTAAGCACGTAAGGACTCAAACCGATTCAGAACCCAGAGCTGCAATTTTGTTGGGTATTCTTCCCATCACTGATTTTTAACTCTGTGTTTACTTGTTCTGGATGGCTTGCATGCAGTGAGACAGAGGTAGTGATGGGAACAAGATTCCTTCCCTCAAGTTTCCAAATAAATGAAACCTGGTAAGCATGCCCCAAGGAAGGGCAAGTGCAACCAGAGGACCTGCCAACTGGGAAAGGCCAAGAGCATGAGTACAGACATTAAGCTGCTCTCCCATACCCAGGACTGATTAAAAAAAAAAAAAAAAAGTTACATGAAGGTGCTGGACAAGAATTGAGCACGTAACAAAACCTCTGTGGCCTCCACAATATGTACTTCATGCCAGGTTGTGCAAAGGATAGGACAGAACCTTTGCTGCACAGTTGTGGTGATCAAAATACAACATTATTTGCAGTACTGCCAGAAGTTCCAGTGTGTAACTAGCTAGCATGGTTACATTGATCATTTTAATAGCTATATAGTCAGTCACTCATTTAAAAAAAATAAAGACGTGTTTTCAGACAATTCCTTTATCCAGTTAATTCTTCAGACTTGTCCCACCTTCGCTACTTGTGACTAGGCCAACATTTCTGTCCTAACTGGATTAAGACAGACTTCATCTGTTAAACTTCCTTCCTTTTGGTTCACTGAGGAAAAATAATTAAAAACAACAAAAAACCCACCACCACCATCCCAAAAAGAAAGGGTTTTATTTTATGCTCCTGGAATACTACAATCTCTCACAGGAGCTTTCACTCAAAGGAAACTGTCTTAATACTTACAATAAAAGGTTGTAACTCTTTGACAAGGAGGCATGGTTGAAACTAGGTCACCTGAATATAATTTGAGTGCTATGAACCAATCACTGAATAAAGTCAACACGTGGGGCTAGAGAGCAGTTCTCCTTAGAACACCCCATTTCTCTTCTTGAGAAGATCAGAGGTACAATGGTTTGTTTTATTGCAACACTGGTTAGCCAAATCAATCCTTCCCATCCAGATATGATTTTTATGAACCAGGGATTTTATGGTTTACTGCCAAACTTGGCAGACAATTTACTGATGAGATTCATGACCTTGGGATTGTTCTGGTACTTGGACATATTTGCTGGATTCTGGGCAACATCTTGGAATGCAACCATAACTTCTGGATCCTGCAGGACAACAGAAAAAGCAAACAATTAGGGCATTTAAACAAGAAGTCTACAAAAGTTACTGGTTCTGTGGTTCCAACACAACCACTTGTCTTGCTCTGCTTTTAACATGGCAAGTCTAAACCAGAGTGAATAAATAAAGGTCTCCTAAAGAATACTCAAGGAAGCAGTGTATGCTGGTAATGCTGTATCAGAAAATACCAGAGCCATTACTGGACTTGTTACAGTGAAAGTATGATGTGTGAGAAAAGGGAGAGTTTTTTTTTTTTTTTTGCCTAGAAAAGAAGCTAGCAAATGTAGCCACAACTACTGAATTATTTTTGTTCAAGTATCTTCAAATGCATCTTGAAGGAGGGAGCAGGAGCTCTGTATGTGTATCAAGCATGGCAGTGTAATTATCCTCCCCATGCAATAGCTGCTACTCATTCCTTTCACCCCTTTTCCTACTAGCAGCAGAAACTTTAACCTGCTGGACTGTGAACAGATGATTTGGCAATATTTGGCTTTTTAAAATGCATCTGATTCTCAGTCATTCTCCACCTCCTCTGGGAAGTCACAACTGGAAGAGAATCTTCTGTCTCTCATCACAGTGCTGTGCTGCACTTAATAAACACATTCATATATATATATAAAAGAAGTTTGGTGTTCTTTTGACCAGTGTCACCTTCCCCACCTAGTATGAGAAGTGCTAATACTTTTTTCTGTATTTCTAGTACACCTTTAGCCTCTATTGAATTAGAATTATTTTTGCTCATTTCACATGAGTGTGTTCTGAACAATGTCCTTCAATAAATCCACACGGGCTGATTTTATATCTCAGCCTGGGAAAACATTTCCATGATAACAACTTCTGCATGAGAGACTCAAGTTTTCTTTAGTCCAGCAAAAATACAAGCAGCTTATTATGTCCAGTATATAACTGTAATTTCATCTCTTGTTCTTTCTTGCACATTTAAGTAGTTTCACTAAAGGACACAACCTTCCCTAGACTTCTATTCTATTGCTATCGCAAAATTATTATTTGGAAACCATCAAAACCCAAGTGGTGTCCGCAGAGCTGTCTGTGCTACAATAACACCACCACATATCTGTTGTAGCATCAGACACAGACAAAAGCTGCTTAACAAGTCTGGTCCAAAAGTTGCATTTAGTAGGTGTGTACTGCAGTGAAATCACCCATGTGGTTCAGTCATGTTTATATACATGTTGGGAACTGAAAGAGTCAAGACTTATCTTTTGTTAGATGGAATTACAAGTGTGTTATCTCCCTTTTCAAAAAGGATCTGCAAAGTCTATGAAAACTAGGATGGTAGGGTTTAGTAATCAGGCACTGGATATATTTCCTTCACTTTACATGATTCGTATGAAAACAGATGGCTTTCACAAACCCAAACTTCCCAAGCTGCTGAATTCAAAGTAGGCTAGAAGACTATAAAGACCATGCTATATTGTTAAATCTGTCTTTCCACCTGCATATGAATAAACAGTAACTTCTGTAAATATATCCATAAGCAGCCATATCTAATTCTTTGGTTGCCTCTACAGAAGGTAAGCTCAGTTTGAAAGCATACCCAGTTAACTTGGGCATGCTTCAATGTAAGCTCAAGGTGAGCAGTCTCAAAGGTGAGGAGTTAACAGTCACAAACTCAGAAGAGATTTAACCTCAATACTACAGTTTCAGCAGTAACTCACCATGAAAAGCCCCTACACATGGTAAGCTGAAGTAACACCTTAAGATTAATGACTTGGGACAGACTAGGGTGAATCCTTATCTTTTTTTTTTTTTCCTCAAAACCTCATAAACAGCATCAGTAACAGCTATCAGTTACCATCATCCTTAAACACAACCCATAGTTGCACTGAGCAGCAGCAAGTCAAGCAGTAAAAACTCCTGGCTTTTAAGACTCTATCCTGCACTGCTGATACAGAGAGGCTAAGAATATAGGCAGACATTTCAGGAAAAAAAGGTAGTGCAGACACATAGGTCAAGTGTTAAATAAATCACAGCTAGATTTAAAGTCTGTGCAAAAGTCGATGAGACGCTCAAGGCTTAGCTAACAGGTTCTGCAAAAAACACTGCCAACACATGTTCTTACAACAGAGTACTATAGTATTTCAGGGTATCCATAATCAGCATGCAACGGAGCCTTTTTAAAGGCATGTGGCAAGCACTTAACATTTAATTGCACTTCAAAGCTGTTTTCAGCAACTCCCATTTCAAAGGCCTGTACTACAGCATAAATGAGTCAGGTAATGAATGCAACTGCATTTTTCTGTTTGTTTTTTGTTTTGGATGGTTTGGATCCAAGACAACATTGCTGCCATAGCAGCTCAGGTAAAAGGTGCATTTCCAAACACCAGCAACCACTAAACTAGGGTAACCCATAAACTTTGGCATAGAAAGTGATGCATTTTTAAGGATTTCAGGGCATACCAAGTAACAGTCCCTCGTGATGCTTTTATTAAATGGCTATCATAGCTGCTCAATGACCTGAGAACATCACATAACTCTAGCTTAACCAGAGCAATCCAGAAAAAAACACAGCAACATGCTTTTATATGAGACCACATTAGAATGCAAATAAACACAGCTCACTTTTTGCCTAGCCAACCTAATGCTGTCAGATGCATTCTACTCAATCTGCTAGAATACTTTTCTTGTGTAAAACTAGTCATGACACTTAGCAATTAAATAATTGAGCTACTAATCAAGCCCACTGGGGACGTAGACTTTCCGAGCATGAATTCAGAAAGTGCCAGATGTAGAACTATACTGATACTATTTTGCCTCTGGCAAAAAACACTTGGGCAATTCTCCTCTCAACATTACTGCAATATATTGCATTGCAACTATATTAACAGTAATTTGCGCATAATTATCTCACCACGATGTGTACACATTCAAGAAGGAGCAATTGAAGTATACTGTGTACAAAATAACTGTTCAAGAGACTCAAAAAAAGATAAACTCCTCACAGCATACAGTTTTGTCTCTTGTATGCAAGTACCGGGTGGGGAAAGGAGGGAGACACAACATGACACCTTTAATTAAGTTCCTGTCAATCTGACAAATAGTTAACAGATTCCAGACAGTTTGGTGCCACACATGCACAGAAAGAAAATTTCACAACAGAAATAAGCAAGCACTCCCCACCGCTCTCCAAAAGGTCACATCTTTCTTCCCTCAGCTCACAGGAGCTGTTCCTCCCTCATTCCAAGCATTTAGCTTTGATTTTAATCAAATACTCACCTGCATGGCCGCCAGGACTTCTGGATCACTGAGAATCTCATTGAGACCTGGCATACCTGCCATTCCTGGCATACCTCCAGGCATAGCCCCAGGAAATCCACCTGCAAACCCAAGACACAAGAATGCACGAGGAAAAACATTTAATTCAGCTATACAGGAGCTCACTGATAGAGACCAAAACGTACTTGCTTTGCCACACCTCCAACACCTTGTCTTCCACAAAGCTACAGCTGCTCCACTGAATGCAAAGCAGGGGCATTGGTTTTCTGTGTGTGAGGACCTGCATCTTATTTCATACATATTTTTAACCCAATGAAATAGGAGGCTTGTAATTAGTGTGAGTGCCTATCACCTTATACACAAATGCAGTGATTTTCTAATTAACTTAAATCAGGTACAACCCAAGTCTAAGAAACAGATTTTTGAGTGCCTGAGGTGAACAAACTCAGGACTTACTACTACTGATTTGCTTTTGCCCTAGGCTCATTCCAACTTAAGCTGGAACTTCAATTGTTTCTCCCCAACTTGTTATACTCAAAAATAATATGAAAATGCGATCCTCATGGAGCTATTGCTTCTCCCTGACTTATTATATTAAAAAATAACACAGAAAGGCTATTCCTCGTGGAACTGTTCAAAAACTGCACTGCCTCCTTTGAGAAATCCTCTTCAACAATAGCTTCCAAACATCAGTTTTCCCTAACACTCAACCAATTTTCAGCCTTAAAACTATTGTTCTTAAGCAAGACAGCTCCAAGCCACGCTGAGTAATTTATAAAACATTTTATATTATTTTTTTCAGCACATATTAAGCAAACACTGCATCTTTGTTTTCTCAGACCTAAATTCTTTCACTCTGTTAATCAAGACTGACTCGTCTTCATGTATTTACTACCCAGCAACTACCCAGCTATTTGAGAGAAATAATCTGATCCCTCTTCCCACTACTGCTCCAGTTACTTGTAGACAAGTTTTAAACTTAAGAACATTTTTTTCTCAGTCTTGTGAAGAAATACTATGAACTGTGGTTATAATACAGCATATGGAAAAAAAAACCACAGTCACTTCTACCTCAAGTAAATGGTGCTTAAAAATACACACCTGGGAAGCCACCTGGGAAACCGCCAAATTGAGCTCCTCCTGCCTGTCGTCTTGCTTCTTCCTCCTATAAAGGAAAGCACATCATTCCACATGAAGCAATGGAACTGCAGCCTGTTTTCTACTTATCAACTGGTTTCAGGAAGAAAAATAGCTGAGACTGCTTCATGGGAGTAGGCTACAGCAATAAGCAAATGTGGTTTTGTATGTAGTGCAGTACTTCAGACAAGAAATAGTGGTCTACACTTACTTTAGTACGTTTCTTTGGATAAGTTATGCAGAGTGTGTTTTTACTAAGCATGAACTGAATGATCAGTTTTAGCCCATTAACTTTTACAAAACACTCCCACCCATAACACATGCTGCAAAAATATATTAGTAAAGCTGAGAAAAAAAAAGTCAATGCTGTCAGGAAGTGAAGAAGAAAAGCAAAGGGTTATTTTGAAATTAAAAACTCCTACTTTGGGAGACATGGAGACATGAGTATTAAGTTAAGACTATTCTGGTATAGTCAAACAGTAACTGAATTCTTGAAATTGTTGGATTAGTAAAGATACCAGAACCTGTCTTTGTCATAAACAACAGATGCAGTACAAGGCCTTAATCTCCAGTATTCATTATTGGTCAAGTAACACAGACAGAAAATATCACCCTAAAATATCAGATTTAAAATCAATTTTCCTGTGCAATTAATTAAAAAAAAAAACACTATGCAACTCTCCACATTGTTAATGTTAAAGCCTAAATAATCACCCTTTGTGCTCTCTCATGCTCCTCTCGTGCCTTCTTCACTCTTTCCATTCTTTCCTTGATTTCTTTTTCTTCGCGCTTCCGTTCATATTTTCGGCGATGTTCTGCAATTTTCTGAGCCTGTTACAATAAATAGCAGCATTTCAGGTACGTTCTAGTACACCACACAACGTATTTCAATATAAAATACACAAGTGTAACCAACTGTTTTTACTAGCTCTTAAATGTAAGATTTGAGTTCACATCCTAAAAGCCCCCTTATTTCAGGGTGCACATGCTATTTCCTCTCTACCACAGTCTGTTATTAATGTATACTAGGCCCTTGCAGGATTCACCAGACCCAGGCACTCTAGTCTAGTACCTTCTTCCCGCACAGCTCCAGGACTTACACCATAGTTAGAACTTAAACACATTGTTCCACAGTCCTTCCTGCTTTTATGCTGAAATATCATTTTTTCCAGGGCTAACACCAAAGAATTGCCCACGGAGAATGGAATTTTCCCTGGTACAATAACAGGAAGCATAACTCCCCCTGCACAGACAGACTTGTTAGACAGAGCTTTTGCTGTTCCAGATGCCTTGGCAGCATACACAACTGGACTCAAGCAGACCAAAGAAAACCTGAACCAAAGCAAGAGATGGCAGATGGAGAGCAAGTTAGCTTCCTATCTCCTCAAAGGTATCAACTCTGCAGCCCCCATGGAGGAGACTAACAAACTCCCTAAGATTCCTCAATCAGGGATCACTTTAATAATAGAACACTAACTGCAGCATTATTTTCCTGAAGCCAGAACGTATCCTTATATAACACTGCAAAAGAAAGTTTGTAATTTTACAAATTGCAGAGCTTTAATACCATACATGACAAGTACCCTGTGACATTCCCATAAATAGAAACATATATATTAAAAATAAATCGAAGTCCAGGAACAGAAATACTATTACAAATCACAGCTATAAGCCTCTCTTACACACAGATACTCTTCTGTTCTGCAGCTTCAGCTTCCTTCACAGCATATTTACCTACTGTGACATGGGGGTCCTCCATGGGCTGCAAGGAGATAACCAGCTTCACCATGGTCCTCTCCACAGACTGCATGGAAATCTCTGCTCCAGCAGCTGGAGCACCTCCTCCTCCCTTCCTTCTTCACTGACCTTGGTGTCCACAGGATTGTTTCTCTCACCTCTCCCCCTCCTCACTCCTTTCACAAGCTGCCGCACAGCATTTTTTTTTAAAGCCCTTTCTTAAATTTGTCATCACAGAAGTGCAACAGGCTCAGTTTTAACCAGCAGCATGTCTGTTTTGGAGCTGGCTGGAACTGGCTCTGCCCACCACAGGAGCAGCTCCTGGTCTCTTCCCACCAAGGCCACCCCTACAGCCCCTCAGCCCCACCCTCCCGCAAATGTTGCCACATAAACCCAAC
Organism: Aythya marila; assembly: GCF_965140915.1. Taxonomy (NCBI): domain Eukaryota; kingdom Metazoa; phylum Chordata; class Aves; order Anseriformes; family Anatidae; genus Aythya; species Aythya marila. The sequence goes on from NC_139042.1 coordinate 154,102,316, forward strand.
AGAATGCAGCAGTTGCGATACGTAATCCATGAATGCCTTTACAGGAATATTTAAGACATGAAAAAACAGCCTACTACGACATCTTGCATGTGTTACACAGATGTTCTTCATCAGAACAATGCTGCAGTGAACCACCTGAGAAAAGCTGAAAACCAGTCTCACAGAGATTATGCTGCCCTCATGGGGTGGACTAATGAAAGTAACACAGCCAAGAATACTTTGTAAAACACAATTAGGAGGAAGCTATGATCAGTTTGGAAACATTTTGGGAGAAAAAAAAACAAAACAGCAAGAGAACACTGATAACAAAAACGTTTTTAGCCTAGATTCTAAAATGCTTGGCGAACTTCAACTATTTCAGATTTTTCAATTAAGAAGGAAGGTATTGTTTCATAGTTCAGTTACATGCCTAGTCCCAGAGACCTAATTTGCAAACAGAGCCATAAACAGCTGTGATTGAAGACACAGAAGCATTTATAAACTCAGTTTGAAGTGTCAGATGAATGCTGATGCTGACACGTGGACAATCCTACGTCACAATGAATATCACAAGAATTTCAAAGACACCTCTAAAACAAATAGGAGAGGGACTTCTACTATCCTTTCCCACTTACCCTCGGTTGCACCTCCTTCAGCATGGCACTAGCATCTTCATCATAATCCAGTTTACAGGCTAATGCAAGATCATGAGCAGCCTCCTCCCAGTGACCCAGAAGTCTGGAATTCAGAAGAAAAAAGCAAATTGAACTCTAGGTATTGCTCAGGGTATTTACAACCATGTATCGTCCAATATTTTTTCTGCAGCTATGGAGACTTCTAGAAGTTTCAAGCTAATAATCACAGTGTTTTCTGTAACACGTGATTTATAATGTTATAGAGGATATTTGCTTGCTTCTTCTATACCTCCATAGTAATTGTTGCATTAGGTAAAAATCAAGAAAAACTAAATCAGCTACTGTCATTCTTTGCTAAAAACAAGAACAGTCTACCAGGGAGAAGGTACCCTGTCTATAAACATGCAAAGCACACTAATAAATGTTCTGCATCGCCAGGTGAACACTCGGTGTGAAACTACAAGGTCAGTGTTCTGTACAACTCTACCCCACTGCTAAATCAAGCTTACATGCACCTGGTTTACTCAGCACTTACACATCCCAGGTAACTGCCTACATCAGGTCTTCGTTGAAGAGGTAATAAAAGCTACTGTGCAGCACTACTTCTTTATTCATTACAACAAACTTGTGATAATCAGAGGTTTAAGTGAATGATAAGGGGTCAAAGCACTTCAGATGACCGACGGGGGATTAATCCAGACTACACTGCAACTTTCTCATTCTTAGGCTTCACACCGTTTATTAAAATTGTAGCCCTTATTAAATAAACACTGTTCAGAGTAATTCATGTATTAATTAGGAGTTCTATTAACACTTACTCCTTCCACTTTTATACAGAGTGAAGGAAGCATCCCCTTATTTCTTTGGCTGATGTATTTTCATTTCAGAAATAATTTAACTACAGTTAGGGGGAAATCCTGCTGACATAGTGCAATTTAAATAATTATACTGTTCACTTAATACTACTCTTCATTTCAACAATTGGTTCCCTTAATAACTGGACAGTTTAATTTGCTACGTAAAAGAGCTCTAGGATCCTATGGAATAAAGGCAGCAGAGAAATATTTAGAATTATAGGTTAGTAAATTATAACTGAGCCAAGCAACAAACAAAAGAGCACCCCAAAATAAAACCCACTCTATTCTAGAGCTTACAATCTTTAGCAAATGATAAAAAAATGCTTTACAGTATGACAGTAAGTCATTAGAAGATGGCTTATCAAGGAGAGGAGAAAAAATAAGAGTGCAGAAGGATTATTCTTAAGTCACCATCGTCCTTTTTTCTTCTAATCCATATACTTAGCATAATGGTTTCTAGGCTCAAGAGCACTGCTCTCACATACAAGACAGACAGTTCACAGAAAAACAGAGTAAAGAAAAGCATAGACAAAGTTGTTCCCTCCTGAGTTAAGTAAAGAGAGTATCAAGAACGTTTGCAGTTCACTACCTATGCGCTTTCCCCCTCCATTTGTAGGTCTGTGCCGAGTCAGGATTAATCTTGATGGCTCTGTCACAATCTCTAATGGCAGCGTTTGGCTTCTGTAGTTTCACAAAAACACTGCAGGAACAAGAACATTTATTGTACATGTTAAAATGCCAAGTTACTAACTTAAGATGGAAATAATTTTTGATGACTAACAGGCGAGCTAATGAGATACATTTGAAAAGCTGAGTTCAAAAAAGATTTTGTAGTGATAACAGTGTCAGTGAAATTTAGTTTTCCCCCCTGATGCTATGTGAATCATTAGCAAAAAAGTGCAAGCATTCAACATTCAGACTCGAGCCTTGCCTAGAAGAACAACTTTAATGCATAAGGAAAGGATAAGTGCAAAAAGCAGTTTGATTTCACACTGTTTGCGGTCTATAGCCAATGGCAACTAACAAAGTTTAACAAAATGAAGCTAGTATTACATGTTCCATGTTACATTGTCTTTAAAGTAACAGTAAGGAAATAAAGCACTAATTATCACACTGAGGTTCTACCATTTTCATGCCTTCCCAGCCCATGTAACTGGGGGTCCTTGAAACACTGTACTGCAGCTGATTTCGCAGCCTGCTCCTTAAGCTCCTCCATACAGAGGAGTCAACAAGCACAAAATCAAAGACAGCAATCAAGAAAGTAATCAAAATATAACATAATCACACTGATGTCTAAATCTGCACTGGACCTCAGCTTGAATACTTTGTGAAATGTTGGTTCTGCTCCTCCATCTCAAAGATGGGTAGTAGAACTGAGAAAGGTCCCAAGAAATGCAGCATCTTTAAAGCAGAGCTGCTCCCTCCTATAAAGGGAAACAGGTTAGGACCCTATAGCCTAGTACAGAAAACATCCAGAAACAAACCAAGAAAACACCAGAACTTGAGTCTATAAAAATCACAAGTAGTAGGGGGAACAACAAGGATTCTTTAGCAACTGACAGTTCTTTTACATACAAGAACCACCAGACAAAGGAAACAATGGTAGCAGAGGCAAAAGAAAGGATCACATCCTTCATTTAGTTAAGATTTCAAAAACCCTTGCTGCAGAGCACTGCAAATGCTAATTCGTATTTGTTCAGTGGGAGACTCAAAATCATACCAAGACAAAGAAAACAGTAACTTTTGATGTTTGGCATGTTAAGTATAAAGACACAGTTTTAAATAAGTAAGCCTATGAGTTGTGAACCAAAGGGTGAAAAAACAGGACAGGTGACTATCATCTCAGTTCCCTTTTTCATATACTACTGGTTCATAGACACCTGGGATTGTCAACTACCAAGAGAAACTGAATGCTGGATGATGTGGGCTGTTTAAGCTCACCTGATACAACTGCTCTCTGTGTTAGGACTTGGACTATCCTTCGGAAGACTACTCATTATCAGACATGGCCATTGCCAGATCACAAGTTGTTAGGACAAGTAGTTAAAAAAAAAAAAAAACAACAAAAAACAGAACATGCAGCACATGGAGAGCTGCTGGCTTTGGTTTCTGAAGTAACACAATCACTGGCTTGCTGTATTTGCTACAACACTTTAATGACACATGAACATGCACCGTATTGATAGTTTCAGGGGACCCTACCAAAGAGCAAGCTCATTTCAAATGGATCCAAAAGGCAAATGCAAAAGGCATTAATAAAACAAAGGCTTGATTCCAGTTTGGGACTGTAAATTGTGAAATTGTCTTTCCCAGCAGTGCTGGGCCATGAGAAGCCTATCCTAATTTTAAGGGTCTGGCTGTGAATGAAGGATTAGCTGGGATTTTCATTTTCTGTGTTAAGGAAGGTTTTTCGTTATTAATTGCTATCAAGAGCTTTTTGCTTTTGAAAATAGCAGAGCCAAAAAAACAAAAAAAAAAACAACAAAAACCATACAAACCCAAAAAATTAGCCTGATCCCCTCTCAGTTAAGGCTAATAACTGCAAGTTTTACAATGTACAAGCATATCTGATTAATTATTAGGGCTTTATGTCTAAGAGGTTCAGGTATTTCATACTTCATCTCTGTATGGAACAATAGAAAACATTCCTGAATTGGCTGAGTATTCAGTAGTCAAGATACTCCAAGTAAGAACATCTGCCCTTTTACATTTACTCAGAGGAGAAAAAAAAAAAGGTGTCAGCAATTACAGAGTGCCTGTAACTTCATCAAAGCTTGCTATAAAACAAGAATAAATTCTCACATTCTCCTAGTAACAAACACATGGACATTTCAAAGAACTATCCCAAACCTACACCTCACCAATAAGAGATGCTCCAATGCTACTGGCAGTCTTAGAATATTGATAAACACAAAACAAAAACAAAGAAACAAACCCTTAAGCAACAAAAAACAAAACCTGAGTCCACCAATGACAGGTGGATTACTCACAGCACTTCATTACTCACAGCTGTTACACTTTAAGTTTTACAATAACCTAGTATACAGTTTATTCATGTCTGTAAAAGAGGAAATGGAGGTCAATTTTAAACTTCTCCTGATGCTTACACTTCTCATTGCTAAAAAATCCCAGCCCTGAGAAGATACAGCACCATAAGAGGTTTTTAAAATGTTAACTATGATCACAACAATAGCAAAAACTAGAGTACTGAGGTACACAGTGTACACACAAAAACTCGGATATAGCACATACAAAAGAAGCAGCCATCTACCAGTGAGGTGTAGTGGAACAGAAGAGCTAAAAGACACTGAGCAATCACGTGGAAGTCATCAAAATTGAACAGATTGAACTTTATCTTACTCTAAAGATGATCTACTGAATTATGAACTCATCCATGCTTAGTGACTTGTTTATGTGCAAAAAGTAAAGGAAAAAAAATATCCATGGGAACTCATGCTTCTCTAACACGTACATCCCTGGCCTTCCACAAGATTTAGGAAGATAAACATTGGTGCATCATAGACAAGGGCTACCACAAATCAAATTTGACATTATGCCTGTAACTCATTATCTGCAGTCTGGTAAATGTAATTTGAAATAAGGCTGATGTTGAGAATTAGGTACGTTCTGCTCAAACATAGGACTGCTGAACAGAAAGAAATCTGCTTCTTTCTGTCAAGAAACATAGTTAGCAGGCACAACAGGGAGGGAATTCACCTAATCCATTTAACTTTGTAACTAGACAGGACATAATCGTAGTAGAAACTTCAAATGTTTCAGGCATTTGTGATCCAGCATTATTCTAATTCAACACACCACAAGGCATAAACTACCACAATGTATTTTAGTACATGATTTTGTTATTTGATCTACTATCAAGGCTGTTTAGATGGCTGCTTCCGCAAATTCCATTAATCACACACAGGAGAAAATGCACAAAGTGTACTTTTCTTTCCCTTCACTCCTTTTAAATTTACGCAGATCTTGCCAGCGTAATTTAAGCTCTTTAAGGGAGTAACAGGCAGAAACATAAATCACTAGTTTCTGATGACTCACCTTGCCCTCTTGGCATACAAGATGGCCAAACAAGGATTCAGCTTGATAGCATCTGTGAACAAGTCGACAGCCTTCTGAAGTTCACCTGAAAATGAGTACCAGTAAAGTTTCCATCATTAGGAAATGATTTCATCCAAGTTGCCAAGCCTGCCTTATCTTAAATGGAAGATAATCAACAAAAGAAAATCCAATTTGCAACATTATTGACGTACAAACTCCACAAGGAACGCTGGAAGGTTGAGGAGGGGAACTTTTCCAAGTTAAATTTGTCCAGTTGACTTCATATGCAATCACGTAGGAAGCACACAGCTTTTCACTGCATTAAGACAAACCACTAGAGACACTAATCACAGTACGTAGGGAAGTACTGTAACAGTCAGTTTATAATTAAGATGCTGCAGTACTTCCCCCAGCGATAGCCACATGGGGAAGACAGTTCTTTAAAAAGCCTTTATGTCATAGCTAGTTTTGGATATCCAAGAAGGTCCAAGATACTTCAGGTTTGTTTCTTTTTTTTTTTCCCCAAACATTATATCCTTTAACATATACTAGAAAACAACTAAAAAATATTACCTTCACTTAGAGCGTTGATAGCTTCCATCTTCTTTTCATTAGCTTGATCCATCATCTCTTCCGTTACCTAAGAAAATAAGCAAACAAAATGACATACACACAGACAAAACCCAAAAGCTAGAGCCCAGGCCAGAAGGACCACCAAAGACAACACCAAAGGCAGCAGCTGCACTTTTCTGTCTCTAGAATCCTTTGTTTAATTTAGGTTTAAATCACAGTACTAAAACTATGATCTTTTTTGCTTTCATTTTGGAGACACTAGTCACCGTTATTTTAGCTGGAAAAGGCTCTCTTGAGTGTTCAACTCAGCCAAACAGCACTCAGGAGAGTGTTCAAATACCTTCTGGTAGTTGAATCGTGACAGATTGCTACAGATCTAGTTTTCGTGTGCATTTTAATATTTTTGCTGTTGTTGTTTTTGTTTTCTGACCTTATTTTTCCTCACTCAACTTTTTGGTGGACTACTCTTGACAAAGAAAAGATTGTTGTTTTAAACCAGCAAGTTTTCCATTCAGGTCAAAGAGATCCAGAACTACAGCTGAGTACCTAACCATGTAGTCCAAATTTCCCCCTCAGCTGTTATTATCAACTAAACTCAAAACCTCTCTCCTTTCCTACTGCCACAGCCATTGAAGGTATTGTGCTTACCTCCACGTTTTCATCTCCCATTTCTTGAGGGGCATCATTATCTGGTTCAATCACTCCTTCATTGTCAATTTCTGGGGGAAAAGCAAAAATCAACTTCAGACTCCATCCACAAACAGAGATTTCTAGACTCACATTTTAACTGTGATATGCCATCTACTTTCCACACCTAAGTCACTCTCTTCACTTTCTGGCTCAGGAGATTTAACTGGCTCCTCTGGCTGTTCCTCTGCTTTGCCCTGAAAGAGAAATGTATTTGTAAGCACACACTATTTCTGACTGATATTCTACTCCCAATCTAATAAATAGCAATGCATCAGAAAATACAAAATGAATCTGCAAAGCATATGACTGCTCTGCAGCTGAACAGTTATTTTTAAGACAGAATTCTCCTTTCCTTTTTTCCTCCTCTGAGATTAAGTCTGCCACACACACACACACAAGTAATTCAGAGCCCAAATCTTTACTCATGAACTTATATTATTGGTAAAGCCTGTCCTTCAAACTGTATAATTCAATGACCAAACACAATGATCCAGATAATACATACTTTAGAACCAGTGTTGCAATGAATACTAGCTAGCCACTGCAGTCTTCCTGCCCTCCCCGATGCATTCTCTGGATGAAAAATTCACTCCATCTAGTACTATTAAGCTAAGGTCCTTCACAAGGAACAATAAGCTAGCATCAATGACTAAAATATTTCTTTATCTGTCAAGGTCAGAGATCTTTGCTACTTATACATACTTAGAATAATTTCCCACGTTTTCCTATCAACTTTTAATTACTTCACTACCTTCCTTTGAACCCCACCACTTAGCACACCCTCCATTATCACAGACACAAGCTGTTTGCCTTCCCATTCCGTGTCGCGGACTATACTCACTACTTACACACAATTGCCCCAGAGTTCTAGTCAGCCAGTATTGCAAGCAACCACTGTCTTGTTAAATGCAAAATAAAATCTCTTCTGCTTTTTCCAATAATAATTTCAAGCTTGGAAAAATCCCGCTATAAACATCTATAAGCCTGATTTATTGTCTCCCTTAAAACAATAAGAAACAAACAACCCACACCCACCTCTTCCACAATGCTGTCATAAAAAGTTGACAATTTAACTGTTCACTTCATTACCTATTGTGCTTCCAGTACTTCTTGTCATGCAGAGATTATAATTTGAGCCACTAATGACAGCAGAAATGGTCTATAAACAGACCATGAGAACATTAAAAAATAGAAATTCGAGTGTTTGCCATTTGCATTGCTGAGAACATCAGGCATTCAGGATGAAGGAAATGGAGCATGGTAACAATTGAAACAAACTGGAAAGCCATCTGTAACAAATGACTGTCTATGACACCCAATGGGCAGGCTTCAGACTGAACTGTCAAAATTATTCACCCCAGTGTATTCACCCACACTATTTAAGTGAAGTTTGATGGTAATTTTTGTTTCTCTCTTCATACCCAATAACATTTGGACCCTGCAAAAGTTATCTTGCAGTTAGAAAATTCTTTATACCTCACCTTACTTGTCTCATCTGTGGAGGTGCTGGCTGGAGCAGGTGGTATTGTGCCTCCCATGCTTTTCAACAAAACAGAGAAGAGAAAAAAGAAAACAGATTATCAAAATAGTGGGCCATATTTTATTGATTCAAATCCTGCTGATAGTCTCAGCTTTCTGTTATGACAGAAAACACGATGATCCAATTCACTGTAAAAGTGATAAAAATAGCACACGGCATCCACGATTTCACAATGTAACATAACACACATTGGCTCTTTCACCTAAAACTGCACTGTAACTTGTACTCAAGTGCATGACACATCACCCATCCATCCTTTTTCACAAGGAAAAGTTGCCTTTTTGGCAGAAACTGATTTTTTTTTTTCCCTTAAAATATAAGTTTTATTTCAAGTCCAAAATAGATATTATTAAAGCTATTATTAAAACTAGAATTGTTTTTTAAACATGGTTCAAACAAGCTAACAGAACCCCAATGGCTTAAAAAATGTCTATTATCCTGATTTTTTGGGGGTCTAAAATGCTTATATAATTAACAGAAATGCTGTTCTCTATGCAGCATTTTTTTTTCTGCATTGCAATATCCATGCCTTTTCACTGCAAGCTGAAGAGCACTTGTACTTTCACTACACGTTTAAGAGCATTCTCTGTATAGCCAGCATTCTCTCAATATAGAATAAACTTCTATATTCTATCAACTTTGGGTAGCAGCCAGGAAGAAGTGCAGGCTGAATTCTCCAGCTGTTTCATGTAGCATCTAATCATATCTAATGGCAGGCTGCCACAAGGACTACCATTCCCATCCATTCTCTGCCCCACTTTCTCATCTACAGATAGTTTTCAATTGCTCTGCCCCTACACACTCCAAAAGGAAAAAAACAACAACAAAAAAACACAACAACAAGAATGACGACACTTGAGTCCATCAACTCAGTCTCAGCCAAGTCACTGACCACACAACTGGTTCGATGTGATGCAGGGGAGAAGGGAAGGAAGTGGGCAAATAGGCAGGAGAAACTGGAAGGGTCCAGGAATGTTTGCTTCCAGGAATGACTGCAACCCAAAACCACACAATTTGCAGAGAAGGAAGGGGAGGTGGCAGGATTCACAGGTCCTGGCACAAGGACCTGCAGCAAAGGGCAGGTCAAACAGCACTATGCTACTTCTAGTCTACATCAGGAGAGATATCAAGAAAAAAAAAATATCACAAGTTTCATTTTATTTTTTTAAAGGCATCTTCTGAAGCTATTAGAAAATCTACACGTGTCCCTGGTACGTTGATACTGCTTTAGCTATGTTATGCTCCAAGGACTGAACAACTCCAGGCTGATAAACCATTAGAGAGCTAAGCAAAAAATACTGCATGCATAGTAACTGCCCCTTCTAATTTTTACTCTTGCGGGCTGCCAGTCAGGCATACAACTCTCCACACTTCTGTAAAAATCAAGAAATTTTCATCCTAGCTTTCTGAACAGGCAGTTCAAGAAAAGTTGGCCATAACTGCAGAAAGAAAAAGAAATGGGAGCTGTCTGGGGGAGCCTTGGAACTTCTCTTCTGCTGCGCATCCAAAAAGCCTGCAGGACTTAAGTTTCAGAGCAATTCCAAATTATTGGTCTGGAGGTCAGCTCATTTTTAAGCCTGGCACCTTGTTCAAGGCTGAAATCACCTGGTCAGTCTTCTCTACTCTCTTCACATCCCAAAAGGCACCCTTTCCAAAGCTTAAAACAGGCTATGAGATATGTGGATGTATGTTAAACATGTACACTTATATACATGCCTTTTTTTTTTTTAACATGCATATATATTTATGCTATTTCATGAACAACTGAGGCTAAACAGTTTTATTCATAGTCCTTGAAAATTCTAAAGCAAGTTCCTCTAAAATCCTTCCTTAAAACAGTAGATGGTTACAATGGTTAAATGCATGGTAAGGATATGCAAAGTTTGCATATTTTATTTAACCTCAATACTATACAGATACACAGGATACTCTTGGAGAAAAATGCAAGTTTTTCAGGAGGAAAAGCTCAGGAGAAACTGAATTGCAGCTCAGGAGAAACTGAGCTGTACAAATTGTGCACAACAACATTTGGAATCGAGTCTTTTGCTGAACCAGTTGTGCAATCCTGGTGACAACTCCTGGGAAGCCATCAGGACTCCATTGCAACAGGGACTCCAGCCTTCTGCTGATCACGGTGACGAGAAGCACCGCTGCTATGACTTGTTGGGAGAACTGCAGCTGTCACTTCTGCACCCACTTTTGGCACTCACAGCAAAGTTGTCTTTACAGACTAACAACAGGGTTAAAATCTACTTGAACAAAACAATAAGAACAACAACAAAAAAGGCAAAAAGCCTGGTATGTGAATGAGGGGTTCTGTGCTTTACTTTTCACTAATACCATTGTTTCTTTTTTTAAGCACATTCCCCTAAATAGCTTATTTTGTACCAATTCACGTCAAAACATTTATATTTGCACGCAATTCCGAAAAAGAAAAAAAAAGTGATTTGAATAAAAGGGATGTCAAACTCCCTTGCAAACATTATCATGCAGCAGCAAATGCTTTCCACGCAGCTAGACAAAATAAAGGCCAGAAGATAAGTGCGTGAAAACAGCAGAGATGATCTAAGGCTTCTGATGCAACACTAACAGCTAGCCAGAAATCAGGCTGACTTATTAATTAAGCTGAAATTCGCTCCGACTCTACTAGTGGCTAGCGTCATTTTGAAACGCTGACTAATTTTCGTTGGAAACGTTAACTTTAAAACAAAACTCTGCTCAGAATTTTGGTTGCAGAAACGTAAGAACGGGTTTCAGTACCTTTTACTCACTGCTCTGAAACCATATGCAACCCCACCTGGGTGATTACACCTCTGAGTTTTGGGCTCAGGTGAGCCTGATAGATGCGATGAAGCACTCAGGCGCTGCAGGTCCAGGTGAGGCTGTGGGATGGGATGAAACCCACCGGGTTCCCCCCCCGACCTGAGGCCAGGCTGTGCTGAGCTCCACGCAGCTCCCCGAGAAGGCGCAGCCCTGGTGGCTGCACGTCCCGTCCCGCCCCACACAGCCCTGAGGGGGCCGGGACCCCCCCCCGGCTGCCACATTTTGACGTGAAAAACCAATCCTGACGGGAAAAACGCTCCCAAATCCCGGCTCCGGGCACGCAACTCCCCCAAACACCTGAGGAAAACCCCCGGGGACCTGAGGGAGAGGAAGAACTTCGCGGGGAGGGGGCGGATGAGGCGCCCCGTTCGTTAACCGTCGGTTAACGGCTGAGCAGCCCTGAAGCGGCCGCCCGCCCCCTCAGCCCTCCCCTCACCCTCCCTCTCCCCCTCCCGCCCCGGGGAGCCCGGGGTCCTCTCCCCGCACCTCTCGAGCCACTCGCGGAGGAAGGCGAGCTCCTCGCTGTGCAGCAGGGCCGGGTTCTGCTTGCAGAGCCTGACGAAGGCCCGCAGCTCGCCCAGCTTGCGCGAGTCCATGGCGGCGGCGGCGGGGCGGGAGCGAGCAGGCGGGATGGCGGCCGCGAGCACGAGCGCGCGAGCACGCGCCCACTCCCCCGGCCGGCCGCCGCGCGGCGCCGCGGGAGCTTTCAGCCCGCCGCCAAGCCACGCCCCCCCTCCGCGAGGCCACGCCCCCTCCGCGACCCAAGCCCGGCCCCCTCCCTCTCCGCCGACCAAGCCCGCGCGGCGGGCGGAACGTTCTAGAAGCGGGGTGGCCGTTAAACGGCCGGCGGCCGCCCTGAGGTGCAGCGCTGCGCCTCAGGGCGGCCGCCGCCGCCGCGCTGCTCCCCGCTGCTTGCCCTCCTGTGGCAGCGCCGCTCGCCGGGCGCCCTTCGTGCGGGCAGCTCCTCAGGCGGTGCGGGGCCGCCTGTCGGCGGTGTGACGGCGCCGCGACGCGGCGGGGAAGGCCCCTTGGTGGGCGGGCGGGTGGCGGAGCCCCGCGCTGGTGCCGGCCCTCGGCCATGCGGAGGCTCCTGTGGGCGGCGGTGAGGGGCTGGCGCGGCTCCCCAGGTCAGAGGGTCCTCGATGCGGAGCCCCCCCAGCCCCTGCCGCCGGCCCCGGGCGCTGAGGATGGTGGGGAGGGGGTAAGGGGGAGGATGGCTCAGGTCCCGGCTCCGTGGGACGTGGCCCTGGGCCCGCCGGGGGAACGGGGTGTTGTGTGGAAAATAAAGCACCACGTTGGAAAGCTGCCCCAGCTGTTGAGGGTGTCGCTTTATTGAGTGCCTGTTGTGGTCCCTCAGCTCGCTGCCTGCTTGGGGGGGTGGAGGGGGGTAGAGTCTCTGCAAAACCTCTCGTTTTCTGTCGTTAAAACTGTAATCAGCCCTCCCTGCCTGCAGCCCCAGACTGTTCCTCCTGTCAATCATCACGCACTGAATGCTTTATGCTGTGCCTATCATTTGTCCTGTGTAAGTAATACCCAATTAGTGGCTAGGCAGCTCACACAACTCCCAAGGCGTACGGTTCTGCCACAGACCCACGTCCCATCGCCCTGAGAGGCAGGCAGCTGCTCAGCTCATGTCCATGCTTTATGCTTGCTTCTGCTACTGAAAAGTTGATTATCATTTGTGCTGAGAATCCAAGACTATCTACGCTATGGCAGCGTGAATTGGTTTTGTAGTAGGCACGTGGCAAGTGACATGAAAGGCAGTGTCTGAAGCATCAGCTGTTCGATGTTAGGAAACCCACTATCATCTCCCTCCATGTGCTAGATAATTTGCAGCTAGGCATCAGCAATTCTTCAGCTGTGAAAGAAAGCTGTGGGACTGAGAAATCCGAAGTCGGTGCAGTTTGTGACACCAGTATTTAATTGCAGCTTTTGTCTTGCTGTGTGCTCCCCCAGCTCCCAAATTCTCTTTAAAAACTGCCTGCTTTGGCTGCACGAGCAGTTGGTGGGAGTGGAAATGGGATACACAGCGACACTGCTGAGGAACCGTTTTCAACTTGGCCGCTGCTACCGTCAATTAAATACAGGAACACGGAACCTCAAGCATCCTTCATACAGGAACAAAATATCTGCAACTTGGTGACGTCTTAGTGGCGTTGTTAGTAACAAAAGGACTGTAGAGGCCTTGAAAATCCCCCAGTTGTTCCACGTTCACAGAACACATTCATGTTCAGAGCGATCTTTGAAGGTGTAGTCAAGAAACAGCGATACGCAGGTGGGAAGGATCGCTTCGAGCCCTCTGCTGCCAGAGGGAAGCAGGGGGTGGGGACGGTGCTGGGTGCATCTTCTGCACAAAGAGCAGGCATGTGCATGTAACACCGCTTTCTGTTTTCTTGCTGGAGTGCCAGGTTTCATTGTCATTACGCTAATTTCTTTCAATCTGTTTTACAAATATTTGGTCGTTAGTTGAGTTCTGTGCATGTTGTTTTGTAAGCTCGCAAGGTATGCAACAGATTCAAAAGTTGAGGCAAATTTTGTGATACAAGGTGAATGAATGCTACAAAGAGTAAGATGACTGGAGTGTAATTCTGCAGTTTGCTGCCTGGAAAGATCTTTTACCTTGACACGGTGCGTTTCTTTTCCTCTAGTTTGCAAGTCATGTGCGCTCCGAAGATTTTCCATCCAGCCCGCCCAGCAGAAGAAGATTCCAAACCGGTATTTGGGCCAGCCCAGCCCCTTCACACACCCACACCTTCTCAAACCAGGTTAGGTTCACTCTCAGTATCAGCTCATCGCTGGCATTTTGTCTTTTCTCTGCTTTTCTGAGATGTCTAGGACAGAGCATTGATCCGTTGCATCATATGGGTGATTTCAGATGTTCATGATTAGCTTCAGTAGGCAGTAATTATATCTAGTATTTAATTTCATTGTCTGAGGTGATACTGATTCCAAAAACAGGCTTTGCATGTTAGCTTTCTACCTTCTCATCAGACTGCTTGTCATCACTGACTTAAGTCCTGTAGATCTTTCACGGCAGCAGCAACTTGTGAGCTCATTGTCCTGCAAATACAGTCTGTTTTATATGAAGAAGGGAGAATTCTTTGTGTAAGCTGAAATAACCAGAATAATTCATATCCAATGTCTTGTGAGTCACAAAATAAAGGCCCCTATTCATGAAGGGAGACTGGGGAGAGACTTACTGAGAGCTGGTCACCAGTTGTCTAAAGAACGTCCTCTTTAGAAGAGTGTTCAAACTGTGAGGAAGAGAAGAAAAAGAGACAAGTCTCTATGAAGTTAAAAGGTAGCAATAAAACAGACGGTGAGGTTGTGCACATTTATGAAGTAGTGAAAATGAGTTTGTAGATATGAGGTGACAGTGATAACATTTTTTTCAATTGAAAATAAAAATATATTCTTGAATATGTCCAGGAAAATATTCTGAGTTTGTGTTCTTTTTTCATAGGTATGTATACAGAGAGAACAGATGAGTATATAACCGTATACTTAGATGTTTAGTTGTAGGATAATTCAGGTCAGAAGGGCCCTCAGGACATTACCAGGTCCACTCTCTGCTCAAAGCAGAGCTAACTTCAATATTAGATCAGGTTGCTCAAGGCACCGATGAACAGTTCACAGTAAATGAGACACTTTGAAAGTACTCAGAACTGAAATACCAGAGAAGAACCCTAGCTGTTCATAGTAATTTTCCTTTTAATAAAGGAGTGTTGTTTTCCTTAAAATAATAAGACATTGATTTATTGTAATTATTGTTTTTAAAAGAAAATGTCTTTAAGGCAAAGAGAATTCCACGCCTCTCAACTGGAAGGAAACCTACTTCTAAACTTGACTGGACTGTTTGCAGTAGTTAGCTGGCTGGCATGCAGTGGAGGCTAGGAAATTTGTAGCGTAATGAAATGTGGGATCAGATTCCACTAAAACAGCTTCTGTGTTCTATGGCATTTGTAGATCTACAGATAAAAATAAATAAATAAATTACTTTTACACCAAATACCAAGGTGTAAAGTGTAATGCAAACAAAATGTGTTTTCTTTAAACTCTTCTGTCAGAGAAAAACATTCTGCATAAAACTTTATTTCCCACCCCACTTCTGCAAGAATCCATTTACAAGCCATTTTTTTTTCTAGAATTGTCAATACGTTAAATAACATGAAACTAGAATTTAACAGTATAAAAATTCAATCCATGCTAAAATAAGATATTAGCCAAAGCACCGATTAAGGCTCATGCATTGATTTATAGCATAGGTAAGGAGTCTCACATTTAAAAAAATACATACTTAGTCTGTTGCTGGTTGTTTTTTTTTTTTTTTGACTTCAGTCTTGTTTTGGTGAGTCTTTCGATGGCTGTACTTCATGCCCTTTGTAACTGGAGCAATATGAAACATACCTTCATCTAAAATATGATTTGTTTAGTTAGAGTCATTGGAAATACAGTACTTAGCTTTTGAAAAATCCAAATTGTTAATTATCGAGAGCAGCTGCATCTTCCCTGGAGAAGATTCCTTCCTTTAATCAGAGGTTCTGATGCCAGCCTGCAGGTCGTGGTTTCTTTCTGCTTGGAATCCTGTGACTGGTTGTACTCTGCAGGGACAACCTCTGTGTTTCTGAATCACCTCCCAGTAACAGTCTGCCCCTTAGAGCTTAGAACTAGTTACTTTGTGAGTTGACTTAGCGTGTATTTGAATAGACATTTTGGCTTTATCTGAGGAGATCTGTGCTCAGCCTGAGGAGGTAATCTTCTGTTCAATGTCCAGATGCCATAAAAAAAAAACATCAGTTTTCAGCAGCCAAAGTTCAGTTTGCCTTGTCCCTTCCCCATTTTTCCTTATCTATCTGAAATTTGTTTCTTCCAAAGTTTTATTCACTGAATGCTCTGGGTTGTCTAAATCTACCAGGTTCTGTGATTTCTGCCTTTGCACAGAAACATAAAACAGAAAATCTGGCTTCTGTTTAAAATAAGTCTCTCCCTTTGCATGATGGTGGAGCAGAATGAGCGAGGATGTGCTGTAGGGATGGGAGCTGAAGTGGTGTAGGAGACAGTGATGGAAAGACTGATTGTGGAAAGGGCCACAATGAAGCCATGTGTATGAAAGGCATCAGGAAGGAGTCAGGAAACAGGCATTGCGATTAGTAAAATATCATAAGTGCCTTGAATTTCTTGGTCTGATTTGGTTTTTGTTCACAGGGGAGGTAACCCCAGGATTGTCACAGGTGGAATATGCTCTTCGCCGACACAAACTGATGGCGTTGATCCAGAAGGAAGCCCAGGACTGTGAAGGAGTGGACCACACAGTGATTCTGCTATCAAATCCCACGTACTACATGAGCAATGACATCCCTTATGTTTTCCACCAGGACACTAACTTCCTGTACCTCTGCGGCTTCCAGGAGCCTGACAGCATCCTGGTGCTGCAGAGCCTTCCCGACAAAGCGCTGCCCTCCCACAAGGCCATCCTCTTTGTGCCCCGGAGAGATCCGAGACGAGAGCTGTGGGACGGGCCCAGGTCAGGCACAGATGGGGCTGTTGCTCTCACAGGAGTAGATGAAGCTTACACTATAGAGGAGTTCAGGCACTTGGTGGCCAAGCTGAAAGGTAACAGAAAATGGAGGGGGGATGAGGTGAGAAATGGGTTGCAGGGTCTGAACATCGTAACAGTTCTGGGATGTATCTGGGTACTAACTAGGTGAAGCATCTCCCTTGAATACCCAATTAGGGAGCCTGTATTGCTGCTAGTGTCTGTGGAAAAGAGGAGGGTTTCCTGTAGGTGCTTTAAGATACTTTCTCTGTGTTGACTGACTGTAGAAAAGTTGCAGGTTCTTAAGTTAGGCATCTAACTTAGACATCTATAGCTTGCCACAGTGAATTTCCCACCTTTTGTCCCACATAATCCCAGTAAGAATAATTGCTAATGGAGAGGTGGTCTGCACAAGTAGGAGGCTTGTTCTGCTGTTTCTGCCAATTCTGTATTTGATCTGTTCATAGAAAATTTCATTTAGGCTGGCATCTTCCATGTACATTACATTTACTTTGTAATCCCAGTGAGGTGATGCAAAACAGCTTCTCTGACAGGTTCTGTCTGTGCTGTGTGAGCGGTTGTCTTGTCACTGCATATCGGATTCCTCTATGAAAAATGGAGTATTAAGCCATCTCATTTTCTCAAAGCATTCTTGAACACACTGAGCTCAGCTGTGCCCCATCTTTATTACAGAACCAAATATTTGTTAGCTTCTTGAGAGATAATAATGGAAACATACTTTTGAAAATAATAGTTTTTCCTCCACTCTAAACCTCTTGAGTACCCATGTGGCTGCTGGTGAAAAGTAAGGAATATAATAAACAAGACAACCTGGCAGGCCATGTTACTGTTTTAGGTGTGTCTTTTTGCTGATGGAGCCAGAACCAGATGAAGCATGGGAAACTTAAAGGAATTTTGTTCATAATAGACTCTGAAAAATGATCCATCACAAGATCTTGTTAGTCCCCTCACCTTTGTTAGCTAGCTGTTGAGGTATTCTTGAAACACAAACATTACTGTTCTTTAGATGTGTTCTTGTGCATCCTACGTCACCATGTAGCCTCAATACTTACAACCCAGGGTGAATTTGTATGTATTATGAAATGAAGCTGGAAGCTTATGACAATATAAAAAGGGCAAGAGCTTGGGGGATTACACAGACTAGTGAGTGCTGGAGTCTTAAATTCTGTCTCTGATTCTAGGTATTTTGTTTCAAAGAAAGATATATTGAAAATAAAGACACAGAAAGGGCAACAAGAATGATCATAAATATGGATTCTCTATGAGATAGACAGTAGACAAACTTGCTCTGCTTGAAACAGAAAACAATGTGTAAGGTGTGAGAGGTGTGTGGTTATAGAAAGCACAAAGAGGGTGAGTAGGAATGATTAGTCACTATTTTACGCTAGCTACAATCAAAAGGGAACACTGAATGAAATGGTCAGGTGGCAGGTTTTCGCACCTTTTAAGTTTTAAACTGTAGATCATTCATGAGAGGTTTGGAGCATCAGAAGTATAAATGGAGTCAAAAGCTTTTAGTTCCGTGAAAAGCAGTTACTCAGTTATGAAGATGGAGCATTGACGTGAAGAGACCAAAAGCAAGGAGGATGTGCTAGGAGAAATAATTTTCCACTAATACCCTGTTTCTTAGAGACTTTTTGTGAGCACCTGCTAATGGTTACTGTCACCAAAGATAGAGGGTCTAGGTGGGCCTCAGCTGTGACTCTGTGTGGCTTTTCTACTCATTCCCACTTAAAATGCTCCTGTGGGGCAATGTGGGTGCGAGCTCTGATGTTCTAAATAAATTTTCACACTGGTAAATGCGCTTGTCCTCAGTAAGTTCATCTCTAAATGGCTGAAATAAGCAGTTGTTCCCCAAAGATATTTTGAAGCATGGTTGATAACGACCGTGATTCCATGCAGTGGGTGACGTGCCTTGCAGCAGAGGGGACAGGCTAAATGAGAGAATGATTCAGAGTGTGCGCCACTGCAATGCGGCGGCTTGCTTACCTCTACAAGTGCGGCTTTGATACACAGATCCTAAATTAATCCATACAAAATCCGTGCTGATCACAAAACCCAGTATTTGCATACAAGTGGGGATTTGTCAAATCTTACATGTTATGCATTGCTAATTTTCCAGGTTTTGAAGAGAGCTCTATTCTTCTGTGAAAGGATATATATGGCCTATAAATGCAGATTCAAAGGAAATTATCTTCTCAAATGTAGCAACAGGTCTAGTTTAGGAGGAACGATTTTGTTCAGTATAGGGAGGAAGTAGGGAGGAAATTTCTAAATTTATCTTCTTCTGCGTCAGCTTTTGTTTTGTATTCCAGGTGAGTCAAGCATGGTGTGGTACGACTTGACTAAACCAGTGCATAAAGAGCTGCACTCTGACTATATGCAGCCCCTGGCTGAGATAAAAGCTCGCAGCAAAAATCATATCCAGGGCATCCGACGTCTAGTGCAAAACCTTCGGCTGATCAAATCTCCTGCAGAGATTGAAAGGATGAAGATAGCTGGACGGGTGACAGCAGAGGTATGCAGTTGTGCTCAAAATGAACTGCTCCCAAAATAAACCAATGCATTCCTTTAAATTAGAAAGGGGAGAGGGGTGGTGATAGGGTGAGGTAGGTTGGAAGGATAAGGTCTAATCTTAGTTACTGAGCTGCTGTCTCTCAGCTATTGGCTGAGCTCAGCTCCCTCCACATGACAAGGAGAAACAGGAAGACTGTTTGGACCACTTGCTTCTCTCAATTAATGGAACTTCTTTCAATTAGTGTAAGCCAAGATGAGCCAGTAGCTGTTAGACTGTTTTAAAGTACTATATATTCAGGAACAGGGGTTGCCCTATACTCTCTCCCCAGCTTCCACTCTTCTTATGACATTTTCTTCCCCATTTATCCCATTGTTTTCAAGGAATCAGCTCATTTTAGGCATTCCCCAAAAGAGAACGGATAACAAAAAAGAATTTCTCTCAAGTTCAGGCTCCTTTACTAACCGAAAGGCCCTGCTTTTTTTGTAGGCTTTCATAGAGACAATGTTTGCCAGCAAATCTCTGGTGGATGAAGCCTTTCTGTATGCAAAGGTGAGTATGTCATTGTTGGGAGTGAGATAGAAGGACCAGATTATTTTTATTCTTCCAGGAAACTAGGAATTTCAGATCTCCCTATGATGTGCCTCCCACTGTAGCATATTTCTCCTTCACCCAACTCTCACATCTCCTTAGACTCCCTGGACTCTCCTCAAACTGGAACTGCAGTCTTCTTTGGACAACTCCTTTGACCTAAGTCAGTGTTGCAGCAGATTGTTTTCGAGTGTGCTGGGAGATGTCAACAGATTCTGAATTTGGGACCTATAATAATAAAAACTTGCTTCCACCCCTATGGATATATATCTTGTACCATGTAGCCATATTAGATTCTTACTCTCACGTATGGACTGGTCCCAGTGTTCAGTGTTCTGACACTGAGGATAAAATATTCTTCCTGGAGGTCTTTTTTGTTTGTTATCTTTATTTCCAAGGAGCAGTGAAGTTGAAGCCAAAGCTCCAGAAAGGGTTAATGTGCCTTTAAAGGCATAAAAAAGAAAAGTGTTTGTTTGTTTTAAAGTAACTGAAAAGTAAGGCTGTTCTCTAGCCTCTTTGAATATGCTGGCCTAATT
Source organism: Aythya marila (assembly GCF_965140915.1). Classification (NCBI taxonomy): domain Eukaryota; kingdom Metazoa; phylum Chordata; class Aves; order Anseriformes; family Anatidae; genus Aythya; species Aythya marila. The sequence continues at coordinate 154,122,668 of NC_139042.1, forward strand.
CTTCAGAGCATCTTGAGGCACAAAGTAATTCTACCAGTGATGGCGGGAAGCTACTGAGTGAAAATTTGATTTAAGGAGTACACAGTTGGTGTGGGGGAAGTTGCAATGTGGAAGAAAAAGCAAACAAAAAAACATGGGAGAAGAGTGAGGAGGACTGAAGAGAAGGGTTAAAGGGAGACAAAATTTAACAACTAATTCCGGAATAATTGTAAAAGAGAGGTTGGCTGCGGCTGTGTTTGGGTGAGCTGTGAGCATATCTCATGGACAAGAGTTCAAAGTGTGCCTTATCTAAGCAGTCTGATTGCTCTGGAGAAATACTAGGCTAATAAATGGAAAATCCTGAGCTTGAACATAAGATTTCAGTAGAGTTTTTGTTTGTTTGTTTATTTTTACCATTTCCACTTACCCTGAGTTAGAATTTGGATCTTCCTCTCCTTGCTGAACATACAAAGAGACTATGCACATATCTGCAAGAAAAATAACTTGCTGTAGATGACAATTCATACAACAGATAATAACTGGGAAAAGTAGTAAGATAAGATACTTTTATGTTGCAATTATCTGCTATTTGCTTAATACAGCATTGTGAGATTCAAGAAGTTACTTCTTTAAGGTGTGTGATATTGTTAACCATGTAAATCAAATGCAGCCTGTTTTCTACTGTCCATTTTACAATTTTACAGACTATCACCAAGGCAATTGTGATAAAAAAGCTGGAGCTGCGTGGAAGAACAAAAAAAAAAAAAAGCTAACTTTCAATTACTGAAGGAGTTCTTCCTGGGTGGTTGTTTGTCTCAATGACTGTGCGTTACCATTTTAGTGAACTTTCTTTCTTTTGTGCACATTCTCACCTTCCACATCTGGAGAGGGGCGTATCTAATTAATGTATAGCTTGTCAGCAGCTGTGGTGTCTGCTTTTGTGGCAGCTTTCAGAGTAAGGTCAGCATGGGGAATTCTTTAGCAGTACTTCTCCCACCCTTATTGAAGGAACGTATCAGTTGTCAAAGTTTATCTGCTATTGATATCTTTTTCTAATGTATTTAACTACAAAACCTGCTAAACAATCAGAGATAGTTATGATCTTATTCTAGAAAACAATTGTATTGTACAAAATATAAGGAGGTGTAACAACTATTTGTAAAGCCTCCGCCTCTTGACTGTAGCCTCTCACTGCACTGGATTACCACAACTGTCTTTAAGCAATGTAGGCACCTCTCAGTTACAAAATAAACACTAATTTGCTTGCACATTTGCTAAGGAATCACATGAGGAATTGCAGTGAGATGAGTATTTGAGGAACATCAGCAGGATTTGACCCTCAATTCTGACATAGATGGGCCTGTGCTGACATGGCAATGAGCAGTATGTCTAATGTGTAAAGAAAATAATTTTAGTTTAAATGGATTTCACAGCTCAATTTTTCACTCTTCTTCAGGATAGTAAAATCTACCTTACTACATATAGGAATCCTGAAGTGCTCTGTCCCACGTGTTTTTGCTAATTATAGAAAAGATCTGTTAGTGATATGTTAGTAATATATTGAGGATATAGAGGGGCTTTATAGACATAAGTTTATTCATTTTGATGCTTTCATCTGCTTCATCACTGAAGGAAGGTAAAAATCTTGAACTTTTGGGGGAAAAAAAAAGAAAAAGATTTACTTATTTATTGCTCAGAGATGCAGCTAGCACATACTTTCTTAACCTTCTTATTGGACAGGGTCTTAAAAGTATATACTGCTGTAAATATGCAGGTAGTCTGTAATTTTAAAAGACAACAGCAAAACACACCTGTTGTCTTGCTGGCATTTAGGATCTTAGTCGATCTGCAAAGTTGTATGGCAACTAAGAGCATTATCTTGTAGCAGAGCAAATCCTCGCATTGATTTATGGCAACATCATGAATGTTTGATACTGTATTGAACAACTTGCACCATCGAGAGCTTCCATGAGATTGGATGCAGGTTTAAAACCTCTTCTTGAAAAGTGGATAGCTCTGTATTATTTTCTCCAGAGTTCTGGGAAAACTTCTAGGCTGTTTTCATGTAATGAATTCACTCTGCAATGTCACTTTGTGTCATACAAAGTAAGAAAAGACTTGTAGGACGTGAATTATAATAGCCCCAGGGCAAGTAATCAGCAGCACTAACTGTTTTCTCCTCTCTGAATCTGTTTTCCAGTTTGAATTTGAGTGCCGGGCTCGTGGTGCTGATATCTTGGCCTACCCCCCTGTTGTAGCTGGTGGCAATAGATCAAACACTTTGCACTATGTGAAGAACAATCAGCTCATCAAGGTAAACCATATGCTGTCCAGTTACTTTAAATGCGTTTCTGGGACACGCTGTCCCCATATGCATCCCCATGCTGATCTCCATTTTGGCTGAGCAGATCAAAACACTTAAATGTTTTCAAGTTAGCAGGGGAAAGGAATTCTCCCTGGTAAGCTTTACTGACAGTGACAGATTAACTTCACTCCTTCTAGTCTCTTTCTCTCCTCTTTACACTTGCTGCTGTATTTTCTGCAGAGTGCAAGGACTTGAAAACAAGCTTCCAAATACTTCATTTAGCAAGCATGGCTGCTCCTGCACCATGTTCCTGTCCTGTAGTGTGCAGTGCTGGGTGAATTGGCAGCCTCACAGAAGAGAGGGACCACTGCAGCAGAGAGAGTTAAGGCACTCCGGGGCCTTCTGCTGCCACTTGCATTGCTTGGCCTTGCTTTGCAACCTAAGGTGCAAAAATGCCTTCCTTCTCTGGCTAAGCTGAAATGCATTCCAGACTCCATGTAGGCCAAAAAAGCAGGGAAGAGGAACAAGGAAGGAAAGGACTAGCATTAAATCTTGAGAGAGGTGAATTAAATAGTTGTAGGTAAATTAATGAATCTGCCTTATTTTGAAGATTCCTACTATTGAACTGAACCCTTTCCAGCTCTCCTGATAAAACAGCTCTAGATTCAGAGAAGTATTCTGAGAAGCAGTGTAACCCCACTGCTGTATTCACAATTTTCATCTCAGTGGAGCATATTTTCCCTTAATGTTAATATAGGAGGAAACTTTTCCTGCTAGCATTGTCTTGTTTTGAAGCTGGCACGTAAGCAGACCTTGAAATGATCTGCAGGGACACACATACAAAAGATATGACAGGCTGTTTGGGGCAGAAAGAAGCTTTGTTGTACTGTCATCCAAGGTCAGGCATGCACACGTAACTCCAGCTGCTCCTGTTAAAGTTGTTCTGTTAGATACTGTCACTTGCTCTTTCTAAACAGGTAAGTAGGAGGTTAAACACACAAACTTGACTCCTCCTTTGTGAGCTGCCTCTTACAGTTCTTGTTGCCAAATAGGCTGACAAGGTATCTGATTTGGAAGGAATCTAAAGGTTTCATATGGCCAGGTGTGTACAGTCCACTGCTTAGTAGACTCCTCTTTAAAAAAAGAGAAAAAGCTGTGTAACATAAGAAGGCACTCACCGAACAATGAAAACACAGGCTGGACTCCTTTAGCCAGTAAATTGTTACTCAGCTTGTTTAATTGCTTGGACAAGGACAGGTGCTACAATTTCATATTTTACTTAAATAATTGAACCAACTATTTTGAAAAAGTTGAAAATAGAGTTTAAATGGATAGCTAATGGCTTATATGTGTGATAGTGAGACAATCTCACTGCTCATTTATCTACGTTGTGAGTGTGTGTGGCACTTATCTGCACATAATGATAGTAGCACTGGAAGCAATGCAAGCCATCCGCTTCTGGTTTTCCCTTAATGCACTAGAATTATTTTTTGTCATGCCACATTGTGGCTGCTGGCACAGTCTGGTCTGTGGAATGAATCTCTATAAAAGGTCTTGAATTACATGCAGTGTAAATCCGTAGAGAATTTAATCCAAAGTTTGTACAGTTCTGATTGCTCCAGTTGTTGCTAGCCCCTTCAAGGGAGGAAAGCAAGGCACTGGTTTTATTCCTGGCACTTTCTCTTTTTTTGCATTGTTTTCTAGAAAATGGGCAGTCAGTGATTTGATTGACATGGAGTTTCACATCTCCAAAAGTCCGTTTTTCATTACCAGGTAGATTCAGAAGTATATTTGAGAGCAGTCAAGAAGGTCCCAGAAGAGAAAGAAGATGGTACAAACTATTCAGTAGTGCTTTTACAGCAGACATACACTGCCAGAGGTTATTTTGCTGAGTCTTGTGACAACGCTAAATTTCTTACTTGTTAGTGATCATGGTGGTAACTCAAAAAAACTTTTTTTATTTTGCAAAACACTTCTGTCTCAGTCACTGAGACATTTCACTAGTGAAAGGAGTCACTGGCACAATTTACTGGAAGAGAAACAGTCCAACTGGAGTAGTCTATTTATAAACAGTAGCACCTGGGGTGTTGTTCTGCAAACGGGATTCACATCTCTGCAGCTGCTTTGCAAGAATAACTGTATAACTTCCTTTCTTGCTCTCAGACAGAGAAATCAATTCAGTTAATAGCAACTGATCCACACAGCATTTTTTCCTGTTGTTCTCCAGGATGGTGAACTGGTCTTGCTAGACGGTGGATGTGAGTCTTCCTGCTACGTAAGTGACATCACACGAACCTGGCCCGTCAATGGAAGGTATTGCTGCAGTGAGGCTGTTTTGAAGGAATATGAGAAGCTCTTAAATAATTCACAGTTTGAATGTGTGTGTGTGACCTGTTCCTGAACAGTTTGAACAGGTCCCATTCTGTGGTTTTTCAGAGTAATCAAATTGCATAAGTGAATCTGGCAGTATGAGAAGTTATATTCCCCGATGCCTCATTCATTACTGCATGAATATTTGGGATCACTGCTATTTTCACTGTTATGGTATATCTTAAGTGCAGAGGGGGCTCTTGTGCATTCAGCTGCTGCTAACCCTGGTTGTGTGTAGGGGAACAGAAATTTAGTTTACAATTGCATGACTTTGCCAGTTGTGAATTTGCTGGTATGGTGTTGCTTACTGCGCCATGTGGTTACATGTTTGATTCCTGCATGTTTTAGCTCAAGTGTGTTATTTTTCCAGCAGTAGCATTGCCTTGATTTGATTTGGGGTTAAGAAGTCAACCTGAAACCCTGCCTCTACCCAATGTGATGCCTTGTCTGGTATTTCAAATAAGAAGGCAGTTACTTTCCTTTCTGACTTTCCTTGTTCCATCACTGAACTGAATCTGGCCCTAAAACAGCTTCTGGATCTCTATCCAGAAGAGATATTGTGAGATACTGACTTAATTGTGAGAAATGCCCTTTGGTCCTTTTCTCAATGTTTTGCAGGTTCACCAAACCTCAAGCAGAACTATACCAGGCTGTCCTGGACATCCAAAAGTCCTGTCTGAGCCTCTGCTCCCCAGGTGTGAGTCTGGAAAATATCTACAGCCTCATGCTGAGCCTTATTGGACAGAAACTGAAAGATTTGGGGATCCTAAAGAGCAGTGTCACTGAGAGCCAATTCTTCAAGGTACTTGAAGGTTTTTTAATCCAGCTTCTCCCCGCTAGGCCTGACTATTGCATCCGTAGGCTATATTACGGGCTTTAGTTTGGATCAGGAGTGTGCTTTTGAAGTCAATCTTTTAATTGCCCCTACTTAATATGTTTTAATTAATGTCGTGGCCTGGTCTCAGCACAGAACTGGATTTTTTTCAGATGAGGCTAAACTTGGAAGTTGTGTTTCAACCCCTGATGGGCATTCAGCCCACAATTTGATCTGAAGTAAAATCTCAGTCTTACACGTGCATCGTGTGGATGTTATCCCCTTGGCACTTACTATTTCACTCTGCAGATCCATTCCCAGTGGCCTGCACTACATATTAATGTAGATATACTTTAGAATACAGGCAGTCTGAAGGGACCTATAGAAACGTTGGCACTAATGCAGAAGTCTGTGTCAAGGGCTGACAGCAGGTAATTAGTCATAGTTCCATGCTTTAAAATAGCCTAAATTTGCAGTTCTACCAAAAGGTGCAGCCCATTTTCCCAGTCTTTCCACCTGCTGCCTCTTCTGCACCTCTTTGTGTCACTGCTGGGATTCACAGAATGAGCTGGGGAACGGACTGGGGAACTGCTCTGCTGCGGAGCCGAACCTGCAGACAAGACAGGGTTGTTTGGCAGTTGGAAAAGTTCACCTGGTCCCATTCACTGCAAACCGGTGTGATTGCTGATGCAGATACGAGAAGGCTGGCAGGAACCAGGTGGCAGAACTATCCCTTTGGCAGCAGTACAGATTTCTGCCAGATTTAATTGTCCTGCAGTGTCAGTGCAATAACAGCACATGTTCTCGGCCCTGACCGGAGGCTCCCATGCCGCTTTCTCTCGGCAGGCGGCAGCACAGCCAGATGAGATCAGCGGCTGCAGCTCAGTCCCCAGTGAATGTGAGGAGCGTGGGGCAGAGGAGGAATTGGCTCTTTGATTCCCCCTGACACACAGCTCCTCTGGAGGGAGGGGATTGGGATGATGCAAGGGGAGGCAGTAACAGTGCCCGGTAGAGGTGGGTTAAAATCCTGCTGTAGCTGCTGACTGAAATTGGCACAGCACCCTCTCTGTCGTGCATAGGAGGCTGCTTCATCACATCACACAGCAGCTGGTGCAGCTGCTGCCAGTTGTCAGGGTCAAATGATGGGAGCAACACAGGGCTTGGATGCGTAAGGGATGGAAAGGGTCAGGGCAGCAGAGTTCAGCGAGCCAAAAACTGAGGTCTTGCCTGTCCTGCTGAGGTAGTGATGTGCTCGGGCTGTTCTTGCCAGGGAGGAGGAAAGGCAGTTTGCAACATGCTCAGAACAGCCAGCTGGTACAATTAGGTTTTGAGGGCCCTCCAGTTCTGATACCTGGAAGACCCAGTGACCTAGTCATTGCAGTGAGACTGCTTGCTAAGCACAGAACTCTGCTCTCTCTCCTCTCCAGTCTTTTGCATTGGAACAACGGGTTGGCCTGTGTTTAACTACCTCCGTAACACTTGTTTTGTCTTCTGCTAGGCTGTTCGAAAGTACTGCCCGCATCATGTGGGCCATTACCTGGGCATGGATGTTCATGATACCCCAGATATATCCCGATCTCTCCCGCTCCAGCCAGGCATGGTGATAACCATTGAACCAGGTAAAAAAATGTACAGTCAGTGGTGGACTTTTGTCCAGGTAACACTGAGGATAACAGTATTGCATCGAATATTTAGTTGGTCCCTTAGACCAAAGCATTCAGGTCCTTTCTTGCTGAAATTAGGAATGATTACAGGGTTTGAAAATGTTAACTTAATCCTCTCACAAAGTCATTACAGTATTAGAAAACCGTATTTCCCTCCCAGACATAGCCAAGCTAACAAACTGTGGGAGTTAACTCTCAGAAAGTGTCTGTGCAGCATAAGGCAGAGCAGACTCAGACTGTTAGCATTTGACCCTCAGCAGCACAGGTGAATTGCAGGGCAGAGAAGCAGAGTAAACTCACTTGTGTTGTGGTCTGTGTGACTGTGACTAAACTACTACCAGTCACTGGTAGCGTAAGTCTCGTGAACCCTGCAGCCTGCAATTACAGGCATTCACAACTTGTCTTTGCAAACTAGGCATTTCACGATGAATCTTTATTTCTTGTCATTGGATTTGGAGCTGTCAGCTGAAAACTGGTATTTAATGCTCGGCTCTTCTCTCTTTCTATTCAGAACACTGTTAAAATCATCATTGTGAGCATTGAGAGCAAGAAATGCAGAAGGACTAGCTGTAGTTGTGGAAGTTTTAATCGACATGCTAGCATCTGCAGGCACTGAGAGAGACTTTCCTTTCTTTTTCTACCAGCTGCTGTGATTGAAGGAAAGAGAGCGGCTTCCCTTATTAAACTTCTTCAGGGTCCAACTTCTGTTATATTGCTGAAAGTCTGACCCTGTTCTCATGGTGGTGCGGTGAGGGAAAGATGTTATTCTGGAGAGTGTGGCATGTTTTAATTCCCTTTTTAATTCCTTCAGGCCTTTATATCCCTGAAGATGACATGAATGCCCCGGAGAGGTTTCGTGGCATTGGTGTGCGCATTGAGGATGATGTTGTGATAGCAGAAGATTCGCCTCTCATCTTGTCTGCTGACTGTCCCAAGGAGATCTACGACATCGAGCAGATTTGTGGCCGCAGCTCGTGATGACCCTCCTCTGCCTCTTGCATCCTTCCTGGGGGGCGCACGCCTCCAGGGGTGCAGATCTCTGTGACTGGCTGTACTTGTCGAGTGATGGGAGGTGTGGACTGCTGATGGCTATTCCCAAACCTGAGGCTGGGAAGTAGAATGCAAGAGGCTTAGGCACCGAGGGCTGAAAAGCAAAGCAATCTTTTCTGTCTGCATTTTCCTTCTGATTTCCTTCTAGCTGTTGTAGGACATGGGGGTGAATTCATCCCTTCAATATGTGGATCCATCGGTTCTGGTGCCTTTGGATGGATTTTGTGAGTGCCACCACCAGGGCTTTTGCCTGGTCCCTCTATGTATGCATAGGTGCAACTGCTGAGGGCCCTTTAGTGGTAGTTTCACACCAGTCAGTTTTTTAAAACTTTGAAAAATGCTGTTTTGAGGCAATAAGGCTGTGTCAGACACCTTTGACTTTATAGAGCCCTGGAAGAAGGGAGTTTGGTAGTCAGGAAAATGGGTTTGGTTGGGAGGTAGTTTTACCTGAAGCCTTTGCAGAATGCTTTTACTATTCTAAGGGTAAGGACGTGCTTGGACCCTGTTAAAGAAGATGCAAAATGGGCCAACAACAGGGAAAAACATCTCATCTGGTCCTTCAGCTATTTGAAGTGTTTGGAAAGTTTAGAGTGTACTAGTAGGGCTCAGGAGGTTGTACACACCCATTCTTGCTGTCTTCCACATTCCCCTTTTTTATCCCAAATTTCCATTCCAGGTTCCTGTTTGGAGCCCACCACTGCCCTGGGAAGCTAGGGCCACGTTGGCTGTGCTGGGCTCCACCGGGAAGCTGCTGGTTGTCACCCAAATGTGAGATGTTCGATTCTGGGACAGTCATGGCACCCTTCTGGTTTATGCTGTAAGTGCCAGCAACTTTAGCGGTGCATTTTTCAAGAGACTGCAGTATGGCAAGTCACAAGTCTTTTTACAGCTTTTGTGAAATAATTCTGCTTTTCAGAACACCGAGGGCATAATCACTGCTGCCTTTTGGGTTTTGCCAAGTGTCAGTAGGTAATGCTATGTGATTATATTTTTTGAGGCAGCTGCAAACGTGAATTGTGGCCAGGATGGATGAGGAGTAAAGAGACTTGTCTTTTGTCAGCATCAAACTACAACTCAAGCCATTGTATGCCATAGTAAATATACCTACTTGAGGCAAACGTGGTGTCTGTGTATTTCCTAAAGATATTTTGACAATCAGTTGTTTAACATGTGAAAATTGCCTCTAATCAATGTATCTCCTGTTATTTCTGCTTACTTCTGCTTCATATAATCTTTTGTCTTTTCCGATTGTAGCTTTCAGTATTTTTCCTCTCAGTTTTTTATTCTCTTCTCTTCCAATATTGACTCACTTTGACACACCATATCACTGCTTCCTAGTGCCTGCTTTCCTTTCTCATCAATGGCATTGTCTCTTCCCTTTTTTGCCTTAATTCCCCACAGTAGATGTAGGGGATGGTAATCAGGGTTCTCGAGTATGACTTCTGGCTCTGTTGCTGTGTAGCATCTAGCAAAATCTGCTTTTTTCTTTTTTTTTTTTTTTCTTTTTTTTTCCTTTCCTTTTCTTTCTGCTTCATTTCACTCAGTGAAGGCCAGCCAGCCAGTGTCACGCAGCTCCCATTGCTTTTAATGGGAGCTGGGTGTGTCCACCAGCATGTGAATTTGGCACTTGAAAGGCAGCCAAGACACGCTGTAATTTTGTTTTTTAAACACGATGAAAAGTGAATGTTTTTACAGAGTTTCATGTATCAAGTTTCACCTAGCGAAGAGAATCTGCTAATCTCAGACATTTTTTTTAGATGCCCATGCGTTACAGTGAGAAGCACAGTGTAAATTGTTAGATGGAAGGCCTGTCAAGCGTGGACACAGATCTGACTGTTACTTTTAATGTTCTTTGGATCTGTAACACGTTTGTTGTTCCAATTACACATGTTAGAACCATATGAACAAGGAAAAATCTTGGATTTTTGAACTTTGTAAGCAGCTTAAAATAGCATTAACCTGGGCGCTACATGTGTCTGCTGATCACATCTGCCCAGGTACTTAACTGCAGAGTTAATGGTTATACTTACTGTAAATAAGCCTTTGGAATACATATAAAAATATTTTTAAGATAAATCATTTTCTAGAAAGTCATTTATTGGGCCATCAAGTTGCATGGCTGTTGAATTGATGTAAGCACTTCCAGGAAAAGCATTATTTTTCAGGGAGATTTATAAATTATCTTGTACATTGTCAAATATAGGCACACACTACTTCCTATCTTTCAGGAAAATCCTGCAGCTTGCACACACCAGTAGATTTTAGGAATGTTGAGGATGAATGTTCTTGTCAGTAAAGAAGTGTTTGTGACTCTGCTGGAGGAGTAATTGGTCTGCTTGGACTGCTGTGCCCTGACATGCAAAGTGTACCTGATTTAGGCTGTGAATTGCTGGAGCAATCGAAGTTTCTCTATTTTTTTTCAGAGTGTTTAGCCATTTCTTCTGCATAAACTGCTGCAAATGTTTTGAATCTGTTGCTCCGCGAGAGTCCATTTTGCAGAATGTATTAAATTTGAGTTTTACCAACCTACATTTTTGAAGGCTTTTTCTCAGTTGTTGCAGAAGTGGACGGTCAGAGTGTCGTCTGGTACCTACGCGCATGATGCAGCATCCCTTGAATACAACCAAATCTGTGAACGTTTCACACGTCCTTCACCAAGAAACTAGTCTAAAGAATTCCTCCTCTGACTGCCTGTAACAGTGACGTACCTCCCAGATCTCCGTTCCCATACTGCCGGATTTCCAGCCTGTCCGCCACTGCAGAGGTTCCTCACTCCCACCACTTGGGTGCAGGAGCCGCTCTCGGTGGCCGCTCGAGTTGTCGGCTGCTCGATGAGGGTGAATCCATTTCCTAACCCTTGCTGCCGAATCCTCTTTGCTGGCTCGTAGGAGCTCGACTATGTGTACCTTAAGGCGTCTTTTCTTGGGCTTCTTGAGCCAGCAGAAACTGAGGTATATGCAAGTGCATTTGGGGAGAGATTTTACGGAACTACGGCACGGGCCTTAAGGGAATCAGAGAATGAGATAAAATTTTCACATCAGAGCCAGCCATCCCCATGGAGAAGCTGCTTGGCTTTCAGAGGAAGCCCAGGAGGCTTTTCTTGGCTTTCCCTTTTCATACTCTACCAGAGGCCTGCTCTGCTTTGCAGGTAACTAGTTGGTAGTAAAGTCCTGGTGTTAAAGTACAGTCTGAGCAGAGACGTTAATTTGCAGATAGGCTTCTGTCATCAACGTGGAAATTTGGCATTTAACACAGTTTGGCATTCAATCTCTGTTATCTGTGAAAAAATACAATATGTCTTTTCTAAAATTGCACTTGATATTTTGCAAAGCAACCTGATGGTCTGGGAAGGAGGAGCAAACCGAGGGGGCACATAAGAGGGAATGGAGATGGAGGCTTCTGGGAACGTACAGCGCAAAAGAGAAGATTCAGGAGGAGGGAGTAATTTAGAGCCAGGGGGATTTGTGCAGGTGGATGTAACAGCAAGGAGACAACGTCCAGGTGTAAAAAGGATATTCGGTACCTTGCCAGAGCAGCACCATAGCTGAGAAACTGGTTATGCTAGCTGGGAGACCCTGATTGATTTGTCCTGCTCGAGGGGGGAGGAAAGGAGTCAGATTGTATTGATGAACTTGGTCTTAACAGCTAGTTTAATTATTTCTTTTAAAAATCAATAGAATTATCCTATAAGAAAGTTTCCTGCAGTTTCATGTTATTGATCATGTGTCATATTTTAAGTAATGTGCAGGGGGAAAAGTACGTTTCTAGGCAAAATCTTCATTATGATGGAGGGAGCAAGGCTGAGGTTACATACTCTTATGCTACCCAAATTGCTACTATGGAAATTTAGTAATTACTCCCAGAAGAACTTCTGTAAAGCAGAAAGAGTTAAGGTTAAACTTAGAAAAAATCCATACGAGATAAATGACCAAAATACTTTAATTATGATGAGATGCTTAGTACTTTGTGTAACTGGATAATGACACTCTGCACTGCAATAAATTGATGGGTTTGGATTTCTTTTGAAGTGAGTTGTGTAGAAACATATATGGGCATCTTTCATCAGTGCACAGACCTAAACTGTGTTGCAGTTTCTGATGATACTTGTGCTCCCTACACACATGCTCAGCCTCTAAAATCTTAATTAAAAATCATGGGTTTGGGCAACACTGGCTCCAGAAGTGGGTTGGACTTATAAAATTAATCCTGTTTCCTTTTAAAGCAGAATTTGTACCAGAAATTGATAGTGAGGCTCAGTTTCTCCCTTCAGTTCCTTTTGCCTTCTCACTTTGTCACCTGCTCACTTTCTCACCTGCTTGTTTCTCCAGAGCACCACCAAAATCTGGCTAACCAAAACCAGACTCTTCAGAAGACGGGCAGAAGGGAACGAGGAAAAATTGCCAGGTCTTCCACGTGTGTCACCTTCTCTTGCTGTCTCATACCACACAGGCCTTCTGAACTACCACGAGTGAGTTATCCATTAACGGTGGCAAAGAAAAAACAGTTCCTGTCTGGGTAGGCCTGATGGCCAGAGCTGTGAGTGAAAAAAAAGTAAAAAAAAAAAAAAAAGTTGGTTGTAGATCCAGGAATGAGAATGGTTAGGGTTTAAATTGTTCCCTTTATTTGGTTGTTGAAGAAACAAATAGCCCTACGGGGTTGAGTGAGCTCCTGTTTTTGGAGCTCCTGTTTTTTTGAGCTCCTGTTTTTGGAGCTCCTTGGTCTCAGACATGCGCTGTTGGGCCAGGACACACAGTATCTGAAGCTCTGTGTTGGTTTTCTCCTGCGGAGACCAAGAAGAATCTGTGTTGTTGATTTTTAAGAAACTGTCTGGAAACACTCAGCCTGTCGTTTATCAATCAGGTACTGAGAGAAGTTGGGAGTCCAGCATAAACTGGTTGAAATGCAATTCCTTCCAGGGAAAAAGGTTCACTGTCTTTGGTTGTTTGTCTTTATCAGTAAATGTAGCCAACATGAACAATATTGTGTGAGGGGGAGAGAGTCTCAGCTTCTTTTTATTCCTCGGCAGAACAAAGCTTCCGCCTCTTATGTGCGCTTCTGAGAGATTAATGTGAAATGGGATGGGCTGCTGATCCAAGTCAAAATCAAGCAGCCTGACTCTTCTACCAGGAAATACTTCGAAGGTGTCAGGCAATTTCGTACCGTGTGAATCCTTGACATGATAAAGGTAGTGCTTTGAGTTTGGGGAAAGTGTACCCTGTTTTTTTCCAGTCTGATATGCACATAGAGTACAGCACACGATGTTGGGTTTGCCTATGGGAGCCACAGCCAGTACCTCTGCAATGACCAGTGTTACATCTCGGTTGTGGCCATGGAGGGGACACCATAAATCATTCAAATAAAGTCCATCTGTAATTAGCATAGGAGGGGTGGAATTTTAAGCTTTGTCAGTGCAGATCTCATTCCAGGCTACAAAAACTGGTGTTTCTGATGCTGCCTGTGAAAACCGTTTCTTACCACCTCTTCACAGACTGACCATTTCTACACAGTGGCCCAGGTGAGGTTCATCATTTGTGCTGGTATGCCCGTGCTGTTGTCCCAACATGTCATCAGGATCCAGTTTTGATCTGCTTAACATCTGTAATGTTGCCTCTTAGACAGAAGTTTGATACAGCATCTGATATCAGGACAGTTCCCATCCTGGGCCTGAAGCTGTTGTGGAGCTGGGTCTTGCTGACTCCTCACGCGCCGTGCACGTTCCCTCAGCCCAGCCGCGCACGCCTTCTTGATCTCGGACAGGCAGAAGGAGACCCGGCCCTACGGACAGCTCTGGAATCTCCACTCCTATCATCCCCAGGCAGCTGCCCCTGTCACCGAGGCCTTACATCTCCATCTGTCCCCCCAACTGTCCCTCCAGGCTCAGAGCTGCCCATCTGCAGCCAAACGAGCTGTAGCCCCCAGCTCGTTGCACTGCCCGATTGCCTGTTGCCAGATTCCATGAGGTCCCAACGAGGTCCCTCTGATGCACTGCAGATAAATCTGGTACGTATATCGCTTCCTAATTTATGCTTTACCCTGCTCTTTTTTTCCAGGAGGTGAGCTTTTTAGCAGCTACATGGGTGTTACTGTGGTGACTGTAACCAGGCAAAAACATACAGTTCGCGCTGAGACGGTTCTACATTTGTGGACTTGGATACGATTAGGAGATTTCTAAAGGCATGCTGTATTTTTTTGCCCTTCCCTGCAGAACAGAGAGAGGTTTCTAATGAATTTTCAGTTATAAAGTGGAAATGTATGATTCATCTTCAAAAGCATATGTGTATTAGTTTATATATAAACACACACATATTACAAACACAAATGTTGTGCCTTTTAGCTACTTAAAGATAGAGCTTCTTAAAGAAGAGCTTTTCACCAAGCATAATTAAGATTGTTTAGATGTTTTGACTCTGTGTTCCTTTACGCTTTATGTGGATTTCTTGTAAAATTTAATTTTAACTTAGATTGTCCAAGGTTTATAATGCTTGGGGTTTGAATAATTACATTATCTCTGTAATATATTTTACTGTAAATCACCACCACGTAGCCTTTACATTGCCTCCATCTTCATGTTGTTTTTTTTTTTTTTTTCCTATTGTATAATGTAATTTCCCTGGTGTATGAGGCTTCTGAGGAGACAGCTCTCTGTGATTCTCACCTGGTGAGTGCCTTTCCAAAAAAACGCGAGAGTGTGTTGTCTGAAAGAAGTGATTATTACTCTTGAAACCCAGAACTATGCGAGTTTTGAACCCAATTAACTTGGTTATTTAGAGAAATGAAATAGAACAAATGGAGCAATTAATGAAAAAGAGGATTGTAGTGCAAACCTAAATTCTTAATATAGTGATAACTGCATATTAATCTCAGCAATTAGATATGAGCTGTTATTTTCCTCCAGTGTGCAACTCTGTCTGAAACTGTAGTGAATGTTAATAATATACTATAAAACTGATAATCTGTTTCTCTAAGATCATTTAAGAAAAAAAAAGGACCAAATGCTGCATTTCTTAAGGAATCCATTTTTAGTGTCTTATAAGCTAACAGAGGACTGGCATGAAAATCCTCTATAATACAGCCCATTTTCAGTCAACGGAGTCACAGAATGAAAGGGTAGGAGGCACGCTTTGATCGGGTAGTTTGAGTGCCTTCCTATTACAACCATTGCATTTTACCTGTTTAATTTAGTGCCTGGTAGCTCATGTGTGACTACAGCAGATCCCTCGGTAAGGCATCAAGCCTTAATCTGGACACTGAGGAAGGGAGAGGAAAAAATTATTTCGTTCACTCTTCTGTTCCAGCTGTGAACCACCCCTATCATTAAAAATCTATGCAACTTTTTTTGGGACTCCACAAGGGGCATTATAGGGAGGATAAGCAGCAATTTAATTTGTTTAATGAAGAGCCTAGATACCTGCTCTGAGTTCACTGTAGGCTTGACAGGGGAACTGTGGCTGTACTTTCAAAACAATGCCTGCAACTATGAACTTTGCCTCTTCATTTTTTATTCTTTTTTCCCTAGTACAAAACATAATCTTCATGTGTTCAAAACTTAAATGTAAAGTTACAAAAGAGGCTGCACTGTGGCATCTCTGGTTTGCTTCCATACTGAATTGGGGCTTGCCCTTCTTTTTGCCATCCCATGTTTGTTCCAGTAAAATAAGCGATTGGGAGAGACATGAGCATGGTCCAGAGCTTATCCAGGTCTGCCATTTGTTTCCTGAACGACCTGTCTGTACAGATCTCAGACAGCTCATGCCAACACAAAGTAAAAGGAAAACCCAGTCCTGAAGTGTAAGTGTGAGGGAGAGAGCTGAGTACGCCGTGAGTCGACCTTGCCTTTTCAGTTGCGTTCTGAACTTGGGATTTGATGTTGCAGGAAAGACTTGGCATTGTCTGTGTTCTCTTACATTTGATCACTCTAACTTCCCCAACAGCAAAGGTTGCTCTTTGAAACCCTCAATATCCATTTGTTGTTCTTCCTTCACGTTTGAAATCAAGCAGGCACAATATAAATTTCATGTACCTCCAACTTTTTTCATTCCACTTGGTAAACTTGTATTGATCCAGCTAAAACATTTAATAGGTACCAGGCACACAGTGCTAGGAGATGTTTTCACATTTCCCATTATGTGATATTTTTCAGCACGGTACATCCGTTTGCGTTGGAAAACTTGCTTCATATTGCATGCTGGAAGGTATGAATGCGACTGAATGTAGTAAAAGGAGGGGTGACCTCTTACAGGGTCCAGAAGCTGGATTTGCTCTGGAAAAAGTCTGGAGAGGGCCTGGAGGAGACTGACCCAGGCAGCCACTCCCAGCCCTGAGCACTGACCAGGAGGATGCCCCTCCACGAGAGCTTTATTCCTCGCCTGGAGGAGAAGGGTGTGAGCCCATGAGCACCCAGCTGTGCTCAGCACCGCAAGCTTTACATGCTTGCCCTTCAATTCAAATAGGGTGAGGTGGAAACATACCTATCTTCCTCTTTTCTGTAATTAATCTGAGAGAAGAGACCACATGGTGCAGCAGTTGCAAACTGAACACACAGTGGTGGAGAGTCTCTATTGCTTATTTCGAACCCATTATTTCCTCTCTCTTTTCAAGTCAGCCGTATCGTTATTTTGCTCTTGGTGAGCTTTGCTCCATTTTGATTTTTACTCTAATCAGGCTTTTCCATGCAGCCTCTCATAACCTGCTTGTGCAACAAAGTATTAGTTCATTGTATCTGGAGGCAGCTGAACTGATGATAAACAAACTGTTTCAGAAAGTTTTTAGTAGACAGCAGTGTCAAGAAATAACAATTTGCATTATCTTCTTTATTATATTTATTACTTCTTCTAAATAATGTTATTTAGCTGACAAATAGCAAATAGAGGCATTCTTGGAATTTATGTTTGTTGCAGATATTATATCCTCTTCCCCCAGCTTCTAAATTGTTACATAAATTAAAAGATTAAATACGTTTTTGGAATATAAAGGTCTGGGCAAAACTGAAGATGATTCCTATTTCTAGCTTTTTTATTCAAAGAACATATTTATTTAAAAAAAAAAAAAAAAGTAAATTTTTAATTAGGAAATGAACTGATTTAGAAATGTTATAAATATGAATTGTAATTAATTTTGTAACTGTTTAATATACAAAAAGTTTTAAAGTACCTTCTTCAGTGCTCCCAAGTGTGAATACTCCTGAGTAGACAATTGAGATTAGACAGGTCTCGAAGTAAACTGGCATGTTCCAGCCTCTGACTTGAAGTACGATTCCTGTATTGTATGCTCTTGCATATCATTCCCTCAGCTGGTCTTCATAAAACGGCCAGCTGAAGTATTGCTGAGCCTATGGAAATAGGAGCAAGTGTTTCCAGAGCTATCCCAGCAATGTTTTGCTTGTTAGGATGGGACTTCTGCTTCTGTGGATTCCAGCCTTGATGGAAGTGACTGATGTTCTCTGCCACACTCTAATGAGTATTTAAAACATTACGTATTAATGATGTGTTCGGATTATGGAAAAAATTCCTCCCAACTGATCTGGCTGCTCCTTTCCTCTAAGGACTGTTCCCCGCGTGACTGCTGCTCTATTAATTGGATGTGGCAAGACTACCAGCTCTATGAGCTTGTGTGTGGAGCCAGAAAGAAACTTCCTGCCTGTGAAAGTCGGGTTTGTTATGGAGATCTGTAGGAATGTGCTAGCACTAATGGCAGAAGCCACAATTCCCTTTTTAATTAAAATACTCGATGTTATAATAAAGAGATGATTACTTCACTTATTCTGCGATTTTAGCTTAAAAATAAACTAGCACAATGCTTTTATCTTGATGTACGCATTGTTTGTGGAGAAACACTTCATCTGCTCCTTGTGTTGGGAGTTTGTATCTTATTGGAAAAAAAAAGGACTTGAAAGGTTTGACCCTTGACTGCTTCCCAGCAGTTTTCTGTGCATTGTAACAGCTAAATCAAAAACCGTTGCTCTTTTTTCACACTACTCCACTGATGATTTGGAACACAAAATGTCCCTACTCGAGAGTCAACCACAACATACACATACACACGCTGCCTTGTGCACCTTGTCTCTTCTAACGTTTCCGAGATCACTGCAGTATCTCCGGTATGTCTGAATGAAGTGTGGATTTTCAAATTTGTATCTGCACAAAAACAAAGATAAAAGAACTTAGTCTGAATGAGTTAGTCAAGGGCAGGATGGAGGGCTATCGTGTGCAGAACGCTGCATGGCCATAACATTTGGAGAATGGAAATGAAATTGTACTGCTCGTGCTCTGGCTGCATGGCTTAAACCACGTCGTGGTGTGTAGCAGGTAGGACAGAGGACTTACCTTTGTCCCAGAGATGAACATCCTTGAGCATGTGTTTGTATAGTGTGGCACCTTAAGCCTGTGAAGCAGGGACAGAGAACAAATTTCAACCTTGCAAATTGGTATCCATCTGTTATTCCTGGAAATCTGTATATATATTTTTTTGATTTGCAGGGGGCTGGTTTCTACAAGATTCCCTGGTGGTGGTTACATTAGCATTTTATACGCTGCTCATGTAAACTCTTGAGCTTTCGTGGCTCTCAGTATTAGTTTTTTAATATGCTACACTTCTTATTGGCTTTTATTGCTGCTTTATTTATTTATCTATTTACTTATGTGGCTTCTCAGCTGTTAGGAATGTGGTCTACGCTTGTTTGAGGCTTTTCCTGTTTGTGCACAAAACCTGCTATTGATGTCTTTTTTTTTTTTTCTTGCATATTTTAACACTCTAAGAGTGTTAAAGCTAAGAGCTAACCTTGTCTGTATTTGTTATGCAGATCAATTATTCTACACTGCAAACCCAGATCTCATATTACAGATGGAAATCAAGAACCCTTCTTAGACAGTAACTGGAATTCTCTTCTACCTCTGTACCATATTTCGGCTGTACCACAGCTACAGAAATTCATAGCTGAATTGTCTAAATAAATCATTCTTAGCAAATAATGCCTCTTATTCAAAGGACACATGCAAACAATTCCCAGCCAAATGTTACTTATTGGCTTCTAAGTTCATGTGCTTTTTGAAGTGATCCCAATATCACTCCTCTCTTCTGGGCATCTGAACTTGTTTAAAGCAACATGTGGTTTCTCACCCTTCTATAAGAAAAAGGCAATTTCTAAATAGGGTGAAGAAAAATGTCATTTAAAGAAAAGCGTGTTTTATTTTAAGGAGTACATTCATGTTTGTGACGGCAGCTTTACTCAACAGAGAGAGAATTTTCTAGATAAAAAGGTCTTTCTTAGCAGTTATTCTACATAAATTGGTATGGACAATTCAGACAGTTTTAATAACTCTGTATAAAACACTGAGAGGAGCAAAGCTTACATTTTCACAAGGCTTGTGAAGAAAAGATGTGCTTTCTCGTGCATTAATATATTTCATCAGAATTCCTGGGAAGCCGTCCAGCTATACATAGTAAATATTTCGCATACCAATAAAGTGATTCCTCAGCAATTCAACCTCTCAGCACAAATGAGATTTAATTTATGATGAATATCTGCACCTGTTAAACAGTGAAATAGGCTTCTGACATAAGTGATACTTTTGCACTGCTATTTATCTAAATTTTAAAAAGGTCCTCTCCAGACTGTAATCTTTTAAATATTATAATTTCAAAAGCATTCACAGGCTTGAATTTTGAACTTTCACGTTGAAGAGAGAAGGCTTGTGATTTTTGAGCTAAAGTGTGTATATATATATATGCAAGACTAAGATGAGCACCATCAAGGGATGCCATAAAATGTGCCTATTACCGAATTAGGTATTTGTTTTGTATATCTAATGATAAAATCGATGCCCAGCTCCATCAGAGGAGAGGTCCATCAACCTCTGTCTTTCTAGTATTCAATCAAGAGATTGAATTTGCAAGCTTTGAGGGAGAGAAATGTTTTTCCATCTTTTGAAGATCCATACTATACTAATTCAAACAGCTTTTTACACAGGGTTGCACCAGTTCACTCAAGCGCTGCTTTCAATATCTTTTCATTAAATCGATGCAAAAGGTTGTGTTGACCTTTTAAATATATATTTAAATCTGATCAGTGGAGCTTAAATCAATTAGGAACTGATTTTAAGCAAACTCTTAAGGCAAATAAGTGTGTCCACACGGGTTCCTCAGCTGTTCAACGAATTGAAGTGAAATCCAATTTAAATTAAGCAGCTGCAAACAAACCGCTGTTGTGCTGTGTGTGTGAGTCCCAAATGTGCCCTCAAAGTTGTTTCTTTCAAACTTTCTCTTTAACTTGAAAGAGAACCCGAGGGAAATGTGGTGAGCTGAGTGCATTCCACACAGCCCGGGCAGGAATGAAGGGGTGACTAAACACGGCTGCAAAGAGCTTCCAAACAACATCCAGTGTTGAGCTGAAAGTGGCATGCCAACCTTTTCCTTACTGTCAAATGGCCATCTGTTTTCTGCTCTTCTCTCTCGGCAGCTCTAACTGCAGCGAGCAAGCCTGGTGGCATCAGGACACCACCGCTCACCAGACTCCACCAGGAGGAGGTCGTCTCCATCCCGCAGCAAAAAACATCTGAAGAGAGTTTAAAGGAAATCCTCCCCCAGTACAATCAGCTCGCGCTTGCTGGGAACTGGGACATGTGGGATACCCAGCCTTTAGCTTGCCTTCACAGCAGCCCCGGTGTTTTCATGGAGCAGATTATTCCTCTCTCCTAAAGCGTCACCAAAGACCTTTGCAGGGCTGCAGAGAAGCTCCTTGGTCTTCAAACCCCTTTTTTTCTATAGGGGAATTGCAGACATTTTGATCTTACAGTATAAAAAGGAAGAGATGCAAAATGAACTGCACCCCGTAATGATTCTCAATGCAGGTAAGATGGAATGAAATGTGTTTGTGGAAGGGACAGATTACCTGATAATTTCTGTACGCCAATAAACCCGCAACCTGGGTTTTGACGATTAAATTTAAAGAAGTAAAATACACGTACAATAAAAAAGACAGCAAGGGAGAAAGGAGTAAATAGAAAGAAATAGCAAGGCAAACTGAGGGAAAGCTAGTTCAGCATAAGCAACTACCTTAATTATTAATCAGCTAAGAATGAGTTTCACTCATGAGCTTTTGGGGGCTATTGGTCCCTCAACCTCCCCCACCCAGATAAACTATCATCCGCTCAATTTTCCCCTGTCCTAAAACTGGACAAGAAGGAGAAACAGTTTTCTTCTACTCTCCATAATGTTTTAATTAACTGAGTTTCGCTATATGAAAGATGAGTTAGGAGGAATCTTCCTGAGCTGCAGGCTCCTTTCTAACCAAAGGCTGCTATTCAGTGGGGGTTTTGAAGAAGCTTTCTTTGCTAGTCCAACCCCCAGCATGAGAAATGTATGTAAATGCGGGTACTTTGTCCCACTTCATGTGACCAGAGGAAGGTAGGAGAACAGGGCACTGGTTTTATGACTCCAGGGAATTAAAAGAGTCTGGTATGTGACGGTTTGTATGCACGTGGTGTTGTCAGGCCTCTGGCCTCTTCTTTTCCCAGCTTCCCTGATTCCTCAGAATTACTTATCAGATTCCCATTCAGACCTGTGCAGCCAGTTATCTTGAATGATCGCAGACACACAAAAAAGAGGGATATGGGATGTGAGTGAACTTGAATATAAGGATCTTCCTTGATGATAAACTGATGAGTATTTCTATACAATGAGGTAAAGGAGTCATCTCCTTGACAGCTGTAGTAAACTCTGGGCCAATACAGAACTTCCTGTGTGTCTCATTAAAACCTCCCTGAAGCTCTTGCATCATGTCCTGTCCTTCTTTTTCTTAACTCATATTGAAACAGCAGATAGGTGGGAAAGTATTCCTTCAGCCAAATATGGCTTTTTCCTCTTTCTTTGCAGGAATTGGGAGGGATCCTCTATTATTTTTATTTTTTGAAAAAGGACAAGTGGGGGGTGGCAAATGCAAAGCTGTGGCTTGAAGCTTCTCACCTCCTTTTAAACAGCATCACTCCACACTGACCCTGTGGAGGAAGCTCCCAGACCACCCTTGCTGATAATATTTTTCTCTGATTTTATTGCTTATTCCCTCTCTGTGGCTGTGCCATATTCAAGACTGTCGAGAGTAGTTGTAGATAAGAATATGTGTAAACAGTGTTTCAGTGTCTCCCACACACCAGTCTGGAACTGCCTCTCCTCATGTTACCGAGTGTTCATGGATTTCCCAAATCAGTAGGAGTTCATTGATTTATATGTAGGCAAGCATGTGTTACTACTTTGGCTACTCCTGTGGTTTTTCCTGGCTACTATTAATTAGTCTGCTAGTTTTTACATTGTTGCTTACTTGCAGTAGTAGATGCATATAACTACTTGAATTGAGCTATCATAACATTCTCTCTCTCTCTCTCTTTTTTTTTTTTTAAATCCTCACTAAATGGATAAAAGGTGCTTTGTAAACTTTGCCTAAGCAACGAGGGACATCCAGACTATGACCCAGTGCTCAAATCATCAAATCATCTAGGTTGGAAAAGACCCGTAAGATCACCAAAACCACCATCACCCAACAAGACCACAAGACCAAGTCTGCCACGAAAACACGTCCCTAGGTGCCACATCCACACGTCTCTAATTCCTCCAGGGACAGCAACTCCACCACTTTCCTGGGCAGCCCATTCCAGTGCTTAACCACCCCTTCCTGAAAATTCTTCCTGACACCTAATCTAAACCATTCCCAAGGATGGAGAGCATCGAGGGGCAGGAGGAATGGGTCCAAAACCTTTCTTTGGAATCTGCCCAACATCCTCACTGTCGTGCACGGGGACCCTTCTGTCCCGGTGATGTTTCTCTGCAGCAGCTGATGGTCAGCCATGGGGTGGGGGTGAGGAGCCCACCGTGAGGATGGGTTTATTTGCTGAGCCTGGAACCACGCTCCCTGCTGCTCTTTTTCACGTGTGGGGAAAGGCTGTTTGCAGTAAATTGGGCACAGTCATTAAGTACCATGGCTTTTGCAAGCATCTGGTAGCCTGCAGGCTGGTTTTGAGTCATGACGGTTGGATGTTATTTTATCTGCAAGTTATCAAGCAGCTTGAGGTGAAACACCATGAGAAAGGAAGAGCAGCAATTAGTCACCATCCCATGAAAGGCTGCAACCTGCTCCCTTCTCTAAATCTCATCTGTTCTTCTTAGCTGGATTACCAGGGGTAGGAGGCTCCGTTTCTCTCCTGAGGTTTTAGTACTGGATTGCAAAGCCAGTGGTACTACACAGGGGTATAACATGACCATCATCTGGAAAACATGCACAGAGGCAGGGGGGCTGGGTTTATGCAGAAACCAACCATAGTCTGGTCCAAAAATCTATGGGACATATTGCTTAATTTACCCAATCCCTGTTCTTTGAATTCAGCTTTATTTTACCAAGCACTCTGGATTAGCGGGTCATGCTACAGAGTCTTGGTGGGAGGTTGTTTGCTCACTTCATGCACTTTGAGAAGTTTTGAGGCAACATGGAAAGACTGTAGGTTCAGTTTTGTCCCAATCAACATTTGTGAATGCTGTCTGTTTGGGCCTCCACAAAAGCACATGGTGCTAGAAATCCCAACTTAGACAAATCAAATGTTTTTAATGGCATCAGCAGCTGGAGGGCAAACAGCCAGGCCCACAGATATTTAAAAAGTAATAAAATATGCTTGACTTCCACTCCTCGGTTTGCAACCACAGAACAGAAATGAGTCTCATATACCAGGTAATTCCTGCTTAGGGCACCATCAAAAACACACCTTAAGCACTGAGAAGGTGAAGGCGAAGCACAGGAATGCAACAGCAAAAGTATTTTATGAAAGTAAACTTGAGGTTTGTAAGCCCTTAGCGAAGAACTGCCTCCCCCTATTCCCTGCGCTTTGCTCCTGACTGACTTGGAAGGCCCAGCCCTGCTCTCACGACTAGGTTAGGGAAAGGTGTTGCTCTAAAGAGGGTTTCAAAGTATTTAAATTCTGTTTTCTGTCAGATTTTCATTCCTGAGGGTGACCTGAGGGCCCCAGAGAGACCCCATAGGCCCCATAGAGAGACCCCCCTCGGTGTGCGTGCTGAGGCTGACAGAGTGGTAAAGGCTGAGGCAGCGAGGACAGAAGAGCAACATTTTCTGTCAGCATTAAACTTAAAATTCAGTTAATTTGGGGGGAATTCCTCTCTGTTCTGTGTGGATCTCTCTGCTGCAGTACATTGGAGGGTTAAGTGTTGTTGGTACAGCCCCCAGGCCCTTGCCTGGCACCTGTATAGGGGCAGTTGTGGGAGCCAGGCCTGCAAGTGGCTGCCCCTCATGAATGGTTCCCCAGTGGTCCATGTGGAAAAAGACCAAATGCACGTGTATGGGGGCATCATTCTGCCAATAAAACCCTTGTAGGGAAATGGTAGTGGCTGCAGGGGGGAATAAATAAGGGAGAGACAAACACAGGACCATAGAGGGGAATGACAATGACCGGAATAACAGGCACGGGGGTTGGAAGGTAACTGCACTGAAGCCATGAGGCTGTTGGTGCCCTGCCTTTTGGAACAGTTTGTGACGACTGGGGGAGGGAGTTTGCCTTGTTTTAATCGGGAGTAACCGCACTCAGAGCAGTTGTCATCTGCCACCTAGTCTGCCTGCCTCCCTGCCTTTTCGGCTTGGCAGTCTCCTCATTTTCCCCTGCACGTCCCGGTGCTTTGACAAACGAGCCCCTCTTCAGGGCATCCCCGGCCATTGGGGCTGCGTTTCTCTTGCGGCTGGTGCTCCTCAAAGCTGCAGCTGCCGCCACCTCCCCACCACACAGCCTGAAGGGGGGAAAAACGGGTCTGGGGGGGTGCAGTGCTCCGAGGGGCAGGCAATCACAGGTGGCACTGCCACCAGCACACAACGCGTTACTCCAGGTAGGCTGCAGCAGGCGGCTCAGACCTTCCTGCTGCGGACTGGGCAGTGCCGCCACCGGTTTCGTGCTGTGAGGCACACGGAGGCCTAACGCAGCTGCCAGTGCCGGTGTTACGTGCAGGTATACGCGTGTCGGTGAATAGACATTAAATAAGCGGAGAGAGAGAGATTCCATCGTTTTATTCCACATCGCTTGGTGTCCTGTGGTGTTTTTTTTGGCCCGTTTTGTTCACGGCCAGGGCTCTAGTGAGTTGAGGGGACGTTAATGTGTATTTGGGGTTGAAATGAGCGTTTTTATTAAAAATCTCGCGACCCCGCTTTGAACAGAGCTCCTCACTGAGGAGCCGCCTCCCCCAGCCCCTTCCAGGGCTCTGTCCCTTTAACTGCCCGGCCCCGCCCCTCCCCTCCCCCACCGGCTCCGGGCGCGGCCCCGCCCCTCGGGTTGCGCAACCCCGCGAGGGGGGGGGGGGCGATGAGGTAACGGCGCTGGGGGGGGGGGCGCGGCCCCGCCCTGCGCGGCGCCTTTAAGAGCCCGGGTCACGTGACCCCAGCTCCCGGCCTGCCCTGGGCGCCGGGCCCCTCCCGCACCTGTTGGGGGCGGGGCTTGGAGGGAGCCCCGCCCCCTTCTATCCCCGCCTCCCGCAACTCTCCCCCCCCCCCTTTCCGCCGCGCATGCGCGCTGCGCGGCAGGGCTGGATCGCGCATTCAAAATGGCGGCCGCGATGGACGTGGACACCCCCAGCGGCACCAACAGCGGCGCGGGCAAGAAGCGCTTCGAAGTGAAGAAAGTGAGGCCCGGCGGGGCGCGGCGCGGCGGGCCCGGGGGTCGGTGCCGGTCCCGGTCCCGCTGGCACTGAGCGGGGCGGGGGCGGCTCCGTGCTGCCCTGCCGGAGCCGGCCGCCCGGCCGCACACCGGAGGGGCGGGGCTTGCGGGGAGCTTGGCGTGCGTCCCAGCCAATGGCCGCCGAGCGCGGAGGGGAGCCGACCAATCAGCGGGCGCGGGCCGGTCCTGTCAGCGCCCGCCGGGCCGCTCCTGTCAGAGGCGGGGGTGGGGGCTGCGGGGTCGGGGTGCGCTGCGCCGCGCCTCAGCTGGCCCCGGGGCTGGGATCTGGGGAAGCGATAAGGGCGCGCGATAAGGGCCGCTTACTGTGGTGCTGGTACTGACCCGGTGGCCCTCAGCAGCACTTGGGAGTCTGCGTGCCTCCTCCTTCAGAATCCACAGGTTGTGGGATGGAGGAGAAACGCTACATGTAAATAGAGCACGCTACAAAAAATACACGGCAGTGCAGGCAATAGGGTCAGGGACTGAAAACGTAGGAAGAAACAAAACACACAGACTACGTAAGCGGTAAATGAAGGCCATAACGTCTACCAACATACCGTTGGGTTGCCTTGAACATTGAAGGCAAACCCATCTGTGTTGGGAATTTACAGAAGACACGATTCTGGATTTTTCTAGGGAGGAGGGAGGAATAAAACGGCGCTATGTTTCCCCGCATAGATGGTGTTAACAACCTCATTCTGAATCCGTTTGCTAAAATTGCCACGGAATTTTTTAGTTAACCCGTCCGCTGAGGTAGCATGGAACAGAGAGATTCCTCTTTTCATCTGTATTTTATCTTTGAAAGGTTTATTTGGCAGCACTTTGAGATTTTTTATTTTTGCAAAAGAGATGGGTCAGGAGTCGGTGAGGGGCAAAGTCAGCGATGGTTCTGGTTGTTGGCCCCAACCGTTACTGGAAGAACTGGTGCAAGTAACGGAAATTCCTCGTAACAAAATGGCATCTGAATTGGCCTTTTTCCAAAGCACTGTCCTTTCCATCACAACTGAGGATGTGGCACAAGGAACATCCATGTCTGTACATCTCGAATAGAAATGCAGATGCTTGCGATTGCTTGACAAAAAATAAAAAGGGGGCGACTGAGGGGGGTACCTGATTCTGAAACTGGGTCCGAGAGGTATGTGTGAAGGCAATGTACCACTGCTTTCCAGCAATGCTTCTCAACTGATGAGAAAGAATTACTCTGGAGATAAATGATTTTTTAAAATATCCCAGCGTTTCCATTTCAGAAATAAATGAGATCTTTAGGAAGTACATGAACTGTCGTATGCTATAAATTGAGTGAAAATTATGTTTTTATTTTTCTTTTTTTTTTCCCCCTCTCTAGTGGAATGCAGTAGCTCTCTGGGCATGGGACATTGTGGTTGACAACTGTGCCATTTGCAGAAACCATATTATGGATCTATGTAAGTAAACAGTGGGGAAGAGAGCTGACAGTTCTGACATGTACATGACGCACAGCTGAAATTTCCACTGTTCAGGTTATATTTCAGTAAATCCAGCTTTCAGCTCAGAAATAAGTCTTGGCAGAGCACATACTAAGCTCTGTTTTACATAATGCTGAAGTTCTGTAATCTCTTTTTGTGACCCCTGTCACTGTACTGTTCTTCCCTCACCCTTATCTTCTAAAGAATAGAATCACTTGGTACGGTATCTGCAGAAGAGCTGATGGTGCTGAGTGTATTTTGAATCCACACAAACAAAAGGAAAGGAAGTGATAATAAAGAGCCAGTAGGAAGTCAAATTATTTAGGGTCGACAGGTATTGCTCACAAAGAGAGGCGTTAGAGGTTAGGGCTGTGGGCGTTGGGACAGGTATCAACTTTTTGACGGCAACCATTAGGAATAAATCTTGTGCTGCTTTCTGTGTCCCACTGGCCAGGAAAGGCTCAGACCAGTGACTTTTTTTGACTACTTGTTCTACAAAAGCTCCCTTACAGAAGTTAGTTTGTGTTATACCATAGGGAATTTTATGACTACTTAGAAAATGAACTGGTTGTTTACAAACAGGATAATCAAATATTAAAACTGAAGACCAAGTATTGCTACTACTGATTTTATTTTATTTTATTTTTTGACAGTTAACTAAAAAAACATGCTTGCTGTGTTGGAAAATAAAGTAATAATAGGATTAAGTACAAACATTTCTATTGTGAAACAGGTGTGCATATACAAAGTCACTGGTTTTAGTCCCGTTAAGGATTCGTAATAAGTACAAAACCAATTTTTTTTCACTCAAAAATTTGGCAGGATATTACTTACACAATAACTGTCCACTTTTTTTTCAGTAGCAAGGGACAAAATACCTTTCAATATACCCCAGACATAAATTTGTCTGTGTTACTAAAATGATAGGACTGTGGGACCCCAGAAAGCAAGAGCTATGATGTCTGAGAAAGGCTAGGCACAATTCCATTGTGATAGCTTTGTTAAAGTAACAAAACTCAGCACAGGTAATGGTAACACTGTCAATAAGCCTATATGAAACCAAAAAAAAAAAAAGTTTATAGTAGTAATTGGAGAGAGATGCACCTGATTTCACATTATAATTAAACATTTGTTACAGAACTACTTTCAGAAGTTTTTGTTGTGTTTTCTTCTTTAAAAAAAAAAAAGAAAAAAAAAGAAAAAAAAAAAAGAAAACACACTAACAGGGCTGAAACTAAGTTAAGCAAGTTGACTTCTTTGTTATGGGGCAGTTGTGTTTGTAGTTTGAGCCAGCTACTTCCTATCCATCCCTCACTTTATTCTTGGTTATTAGAATGGGAATGATGACACTAAAAACAAGTGATAGTAATGATATTGAAATACACCAAAATCCTTTGGCATAAAAATGTACTTTAAAAGTACCTCTAACCTGTACCACACTGAAAAATAGTTGAGGTTGACACTGACTTCAGCTTAGTCTCTCACGTTTATGATTTATTAGAGAGGAGAAAGCTGGAAAGAGTGTAGACAGATGTTACTTTTTCAGTAGTGAATTTATTCTGTTGAAAGTGCATAGGTAGGTTATGGAAAAACAGCAAAGGAAAAGCAGATGGGTAAAGTAGGGTTTTTTCTTTTTCCTTTCTTTCCAATCTTTTTTTTGAGTTGTTCAAGCATAACGCGTTATTAGTTAGGGTATGAGCAACATTATGAAAAGCCTGAACTGTAAATGGTGGACCGAAATTGACAGTATACAGAGTAGAAAGGGTATCTAAATTGGTGTTCCGAGATCAGTGTTGGCTCTGGATTTACTTACTTCCTTGTTACAGGTCATTAATGATGTTAAGCAACGCTTTAATTAGATTTTCAAACATAAGATGTGAAGAGGTTGGAAATTGAGGAAAAATTACTAGAACGTACAGGGAAGAACAACAGAAGGTTCGGTTTGATAAAATGCAGGGTACAAATGCCTCCCTCGCCTAGTGATGAAGGGAAACCTTAAAAGGGCAAACATGAAAAGAGTGATAAGTACCGTCAGCCACGCTAATGGAGGATTGTTAACATTATAAATCCAACATCTAAAACTGGGATGTAACGATGTTAAGGTTTCATGCAGCCCTCCCAGTGCATGTACGTTACGACTTGGTTGTTGGTAATAAGGACAAAGGATTCCTCTGACCCTCAATATGGTTTATTTTCAGCTCACAGAAGGGATGAGCAGACTTTCAGTGTTGTGTTTTTGTTCTTTTCTGGAGGGACCCACTTCCTCTTTAGATTTTATGTAAGCAGTGCTCCTGATTTCTTCAAAAGTTTGCTCTTTGGTGCTATCATTGCAGCGTGGCAAGTTGAGTGTTAGGAAACTCTGTGGTTGGGTTACCTTCTCATCTGAAATGTGGAATGCAGTCTTGTAAGGTGACCAGTGTACTTTTGAACCGTATAAAATGTGCCATCCAAATAGTGGTCCTTTTCTTTGGTAGTGAAATGCAAAGTATGAATTCGATGGTCTGGTTTCACAAGGATGGACAAATTGGTTAGAATCCAAAGCAGAATCTCAGGATGCTTATCAGGTTAGTTGGTTTTGGCTTTCTGAGAAGAACAGAACAGAACTAAGTATATAAAGTTTGCTAAGTCATGTATATATAGTTTGCTAAGTCATAAGTGAGCGTGGAAAGTGATAGCTGTGTACAAATATTTTGGGAGTGTGATTCTAAGAGGAAATGCTGACTGTCACACAAGGGGGCTATAAGTAGAAGGAATCATGACAATATGACAGGAGAAATTTAGGGTAAGTATTTGGAAAAACCTGCAGATAATTCTGAAGAAATGGAGAAAATTGCAAGGGGAAAGTCCTGAAAACCATCTGAAGTTTGAAAAACAATTGGAGAACTCAGTCAATATTTTGTAAGTAAGAAATGTACAAGTTTACTTGCCTTTTTTTTTTGTTGTTGTTTTTCTGCCTCTGGTTTAAAGCAATGTGTGCTGCCAGCCAAGGTATGTGCATTTTGTTCTGTTCTTCCCAGTGAGTCAGTGCCTTCAGAGCATCTCTTTGCCCCTTGCTTTCTAAGGTTAAGGGGGAACCTGTACCGTGGTTGCCCTTGCTGAAGGGAAAGCCATTTTGAAGAGCTCTGTCATCAAATTCAGCAGTGGGCTGTTGCTGCAGGAGGCGTGTGCTTGACTTCTGATACCTGCCACTGTGACTACCTACATGTAAATCTCGGGGTACTTGGGTTATAAACCTTCAGGAGGTTTCTGCAACAGGAGAAGTCCATGGAGAGGGACGGTTCCCAAGAGATGCTGAGATTCAGAAGTTGCCATTATGCAACATGCGTTGCTCTAACTCCCAGTGTTGAAACACTTCCATTGTCTCTTTCACATTTATTTACAGGTAGCTCGAGTTTTAGCTCCAGATACTCTGCCAAAAGCAAGGCAAAAGAAGAGGAGTTCAGTATTCCTCCGGTGCCTGTCACTGTCTCTCTTTCATCGCTTCTTTTGGGTCAGCAGCCAGAAAATAGCTCATCCTTCTTCCATAGCCAGAATCATCAGCTTTCATTTTCTGCTGGGGGCTGTCCATTTGTATGGTTGCATAGTTGATATCTTGTCCCTTTTTTGAAATTAGGATAGTGGGAGTCCGGGAAGTGCTTCAGCTTTAGGGATTTCTTTTTTTGGCAGCTGAAGGTAGCAGTGCCAGCAGTAGTCTCCAGCCTGTTTGATGGGGGAGTTAAATCTGGCTGCCTTGTTGGGAGGGCCTTACATCACCGTGAGAGAACTCCTCTTCAGCTATTTCTGCAAAAGTTCATCTGTCCTCTTAAGCTTTTGGGACTGTTATATTTTAGACAGCACTTGTTGGTCAGCATGTGACGCTTAAATGAATTCCGGTCCTGCTCCTCTCCTTTACCTAAACCGTCTGTCTTCCCCCTCATTCACACTCAAAACGTGGGATCCTTTAAAGCTTGGAAAAAAAAAAAATCTGGGTTGTGATCCACAGGGCCCAGCTAACAGGTTAGGGCCACATAGGGGGTAAAAAGGCAAAGCGACATAAGAATGGGCTAGATGGATTTCAGATCTAATATGCCCAGTATCCTGTCTCCAGCAGGGAAAGAGAAGAAACAAAATAAGGATACCGTGTGCTGCAATATTTTTCTGGCTTTCGTAGACTTCTGCAGTTAAAGGTTGCTTGCCAGTTGACTTTTTTTTTTTTTTTTGCTTCAAATGGATTTCCTCTCCGTCTTTCAGTACTCATCTTTTCACCATTTTCTACTAATGTACAGACTTGGGCCAAGTATTTCAAGCTAACATATGTAGGATAAGCAGTAGGACCACGAGTCTGTATCACAGGAACAGTGAGATTTCTGCAGCAAATTGTAAAAAGGTGCACGTTTCACCAAAGTGATTGAGGCTCTTCAAGGTTCTTGAACGCCTTCCATTTTCTTAATCAGATTTAGTTTTATTGCTGCATGTGTTGACGGCTGAAGGCATGAAGTCATCAGACTTTTCAGCCGTACTTTTCAGCTGAACTGGTTTTGTTCTCTTCTGTGGGCTGGCCAAGGACTGAGCTTTGGACCTTCTGTCGTGTATCGTATCGAGATGTAAAACACAATTAACAGAGGTTCATTCAAACCGTGCTGAACGGTTGTTGCTACTGAGCTTTCTTAGACCTGAGTCTTGCTGTGAGTAACTTCCCGTGACTGAGGTTAACCCATCTCCCTTGCATGTCATGAGAAGTTGGCTTTTCTCTAACTTCGTTCATCTCCACAGCTGAAAGAGAGTAGAAAACGGAGGAAGGGATAAATAGGACGGAAAAAATAAAGATCAGGTTTTTCAGCTAAACCTGTGGGGCATGAAAGTTTTTTGAATTCTTAATTTGTGAATCAGATTCCTTTTCCTCAGAGCATGTTTGAGCAAACGAAACGCAAACAGCAAATTGGAGCTCGTTCAGACGTTATCTTTGCCAGGAAAAAAAGATCTGCAAAAAAAAAAAAGAAAGCAACAAGCCCATGTATCAAATCCTAAGCTGATCGTCTATCAGCACGCCTTCTTAAACCATTTTGGCTTGACTTTTAAAGGAAGCATCCTTTAGCAGAAAGCTAGATTAAATCGTTGGTCACAGGTTTGTGCTGCTGCCTGTGGAGGAGTTGGAAGTGTTTTCTTATTCTTCTGAAATTTCTTCCTGAGCTGGACCAGAAGTAAATTGTTCAAGCTTTAGAACAGAGAATCAGGTTGTTGGATTTATTTTCCTAGAGCAGTTCTTCCTTCCTCAGTCTCTTACCCATGCCACCTGAGACAAAACGTAAAACCTAACCCAAAGCCAAAAGTAGTCTTTATCCTTTTTGGGGTCATCCCATGTACTCATCTGTCAGGTACAAAGAGTTCAAAATACACATTTTAAACTTTTTTTTTTTTTTACTGTGTTGTTTTTGGCGGTATACTTACCAGTCACAAGACCATGGGAAGGAGACAGACAAAGCCCATCATTATGTGAGCAAATTAATTTGTAAATGTAACTAATGGTACCAAACGTCTGACAAGATGAATGAATTTATATTCTGAGAAACCTGGATAAGAAATTTCAGTAAACTTTTCTTCAAAGCTCTGCTGCGACTGATAATCAGAACAGATGCGTTAAAACACAAGGGGAACCAAATAAAAATATTTATCCTTCAAATTTGGAAAACAGACACATGCCGCTGGTGGATGAGCTAAGTACTGCTGCCATCTGGAACTTCGGAATATTAAAAATGTAGAGGGAGAAGGAAAATGAGATGAAATATGTTTTGATCTAATAATTTTAGAAAAACGCTATGCATGAGAGCAACTGCTCTTGCCACTTTTTGATGTAATAAATGCAACAAAACTTTCTGATGTAATAAATGCAATTACAACCCTGTTGTAATGAAGGATACTACTGGCTGGTGTTGCATGTACATCTTTTTCTCCTGTATATATGTGTTGAATTTTTGTTTCCACAGGCATAGAATGTCAAGCAAACCAAGCGTCAGCTACCTCTGAAGAGTGCACAGTTGCATGGGGCGTCTGCAATGTAAGGGAAAGTCTTTGTTTGCTGAGCTCACATGCAGTGATGTTACCCCTTTTTCTCTTGACTTGGGACAAAGCTAGTTCTCTAAAACGTTTCAGATAATCCACTAGAAAAAAAACATCGCACACACAACTTTAAACACCGTCTGTTTAGTAGTGTGTGAAAAGGAGAGAGAAGGGGAAAAAACTGAGTTCAAGAGGTGTATGAGGAGGACACAGAAGAGAAGGGAGGAAGGGACGCCTTTACCTATATTTCTGGAAGCAGAACAGATCTTTAATTTTGAGCAGGATTTTCCTGATCAAGGTCCTGCGTAGGGGCCATGCCTTTTAATTTTTTTCTTTCCAGATAATAGGATTATCGAATGTCACCATGCTTGATTTGTCTTTATGCAGGCTGATTCAAGGAATCCATATGGGGTAATTAGGTGATTTGCTTTCCCTTTTGGAGGCAGACCAAATTGGTTCTAGTGTATAATCTCCAGTTCTTCGTTTGTGGCCAGAAATGCTCCTTTGTACATGGTCCCAGTAGTACGTGAACTCAAACCTGCCTGCCTCTTAGCTAGCCTGGACCTGAGCTCGAAGACATATTTTTCCATAATGGAGTAACTCCCTGCTCACCCATCCCATCCTTGCTGTGCTGTGGGATCGAGTTACAGTGAGATAAGGCTGAAATAGGATTATAAATGTACCAATTCCCTCTGTAAAGGACAAGAGCAAATTTTTAATCATATGAGAATATTCTGGTGTCAAAATGAAGATTTCTGCCTGCAAAAGTTACCACGAATGGGACCTTGGCTTTGAGTAGCTATTTGGGGTATGGAAGAGGGTGTCTGTGCTAGGCACAGAACAGAGATTTTATTTTTTTCTTTCTAATTTTGCAAGTTCATTTTTATGCAAGTGTTAGTTTGTCCAGAAGATTGTTGGAGAGCGGCAGCGTGTACACATGTATCGTCCTTGCTACTCGCTGTGAAACTCTCTTTCTTGTCTTTCTGATGCTGCTGCTTATCAGCATCTGCTCTGCCAATTTTAGCAGCTGCTAAACTCCGCGCTCTCTCCTTCATCAGAAGTCAGTTGCTTGCCACTGCGTGTGCTGAGAAACGGGCTGCCTGCTGCCATTTCAATCCTTTGATTTCTCTCTGAAAATGCAGACCGGTTCCTCGGTTCTCCCAGTGAGCTGGAGGATCCATCCTCCCCACCTTTGTCTGCAGACGCTTGCTGCTCTTTTCTTACCACGATGCTTTCTGTGGTAGTTTGCACATCGAGCTGCCTTAGCGTGTTCTGAAATAACGTGGTTTGCGTTTTCTCTTCCAGCATGCTTTCCACTTCCACTGCATCTCTCGCTGGCTCAAAACTCGCCAAGTATGTCCGCTGGACAACAGGGAATGGGAGTTCCAAAAGTAGGTATCCTGCAGAGATTTGGAGATGAAAAATCTAATTGCCCTCCTGCTAATAGGAAGTAATGATGTCATTTATGAGGGTAATCTCGTGTTTGTGGGTCCGAGGGCATAGCTGCTGTTGGGAAAGGGTTTTTTTCTTTTCCACCTTGCTGTATAGTGACCTTCTCTTAGTCCCATGGTGGTGAGGAGCTCTGAAGGAAGCCCAAGTAGCTGTGGGGTACATGGGAGTTGTTAGAAAGTAGCGATTCCTATCGACCTTCTCTGTAAAGAACAGAGAGCAGAAGAGAAATGGAATTCACTGACAGTGGAGCCTCAGGTGAATATAATACTGCTGCATGAGCTGTTTGGGCTTAGAAAATGACCTGAATTTAGCTTCTGTTTCGAAGCATTTATACCAAAATGCCAGAAGTCTTGTTGAGGCCCTCTGCATTGTGACAATTTGGTTTGTAACTCTAATAGGATCAAAGATTAATACAGCTCTTTCCTGGCGTCTTAATTGTAGGTGTCCACATAGCCACTGCCACAGCCTTGACCCATTTATTCGTGATTTATACTTTTTATTTTGTATTCTTTGGAGGTCTTTTGTTAGACTAAGAATGGGAAACACACGGGTGTTTTTTGAGGGGTAATTGTATGTTGGCAGTGGGTAGTAAGTTTGTCACCTGCTTCGTTTATCCCTATCCTGTGCCATTTATCTCTTAACTGTGGGTTCACGCTCTTTTTTTCCTTCCCCTTTTTTAAAGCATATTAATTCTAACTAGAGTCCAGATTAAAACAAAGCAGAACATAATAAAACTCTTCAGGATTCTCTTTTTTTTTATTATTAAAAAAAGCATTAACCTATTGTATACTTGCAGGTACGGACACTAGAGATGGTCGTCACGCTTCTTACGTCGTCACCCTCAGTTGTTCGTGTCCCTCTGGGTTTGTCCTAGCAACTTGAAAAATCAGCAGCGTATGCCATGTAACCCCAACTCCTCCCTGTTGTGTACCATTGAATAAAATCTTGCCGGAGCCTCCCGTCTGAGTGTGCCCTCCTTTCGTGAGCGGAAAGTCGGTGAACGAGGAAGGAGGATTATCTGTAGACTTCAGCCAGGGAACCCTTAAGCTGGGCAGCTCCTCCTGTCAGCGTGCCCAGCTCCTGACTGCGGGTTTGGTCGCTCTCCCACGTGACTCAGAACCACGCCTCTGGCCCGCTGAAGTCAGCATCGAGCTGGGCGCGGGGCATGCCTGGCTGAGTAATTTATGCAAATGGCATTTCTTGTGGACCTGCTTCTTGCGGCTGGGCTGAAATGGTGATCTGTACAGTTAGGGCTTGTGTCACTCTTAGAAGTTATTCTCTCTTGCTTCGGCTCTCTAGTTTGACTAAACCAGCTCCCCTGCAGAGGAAAAATTCAGTACCTGTTTGCAGTTCCATCTATTGAGCCTGGGAAATGTTAACTAAATGTTCAGATTTTTTTTTATCAGTGGTCATAAAGCACTTCTGTGTGTCAGGTGCAAGTAAACCTGGGAAATTCACCCGATAGATTGACTGCAGAGCTGCAAATAAGCGGTGTATGAACAGACTCATGCTGGGTTGGCTTTTTACTGGTATTTTCCCAACCCACAGCTCTTACGGGCCAGATGTTGTGACTCTGAAAACTGCACCATGTTTTGTTCGGTATCTGCTGTGCCAACTGGTGTCCTCTTCGCTGCATCAAAATTTAGCTCCCATCTTGACAGCCTCAGCAGATGCCAGGGATTTGAACAAGGTCAGAGGAATCCTTCCTGCTACAAAAGGCTGTGTCCCTTCACATCCACAGCAGTAATAATGATAATTTTTTTGTGTTATTTGTGATGTTACCTTTTCATCCACACGTTTTTCCTCGCTATTGAGGATGGGACATCTGATGGCTGATGTTAAACGTGAATGTACTACGGCTATAGGGAAAGGATTGTCATCAATGGAAGCAGAACTTGCAGGTTTTTCGGTAATTGCTGGAGCTTTTTTAAACCTGCGGCAAGCAAATATCGGGATGATTTTACCAGCTGGTGTCAGCGCTCTGAAATGATAGGGTTTACTGGTTTTCACCCTGAAGAAGAAAATGGAACGAGCAGAATCAGGGGAGTTTTATCGCTAGACAGCTTATTTACACGGTTCAGCGGGCAGAAAGCTCATTCTGAATTCACAAGGTAGTTTTGGTGGGGGGACAGGAGTGAAGCAGAAGAGAGGAAAGATGATCTCAATGGTGGTCGAAGCATTCATCCAGGTGGTGGGATAGGCAGTGAAATGCTGTTCCCTGGGATTTGAACTCCCACCTGAATGTCCCATCCAGGAATTTCCCTTTCCTTTCTGGCTTTCCAGCTGCTGCAGGTCAACGCATCCCTGCCACTGGTTCACCTGTGGTGAAGCTCTGGGCTCTGTCGTGACCTGAGGCAGCTCCAGCACGTAGCCGTGCCGTTTTTGGTAGCGTGCATTAAGGTTGTGTTTGGGGGGAGAGGGAAAAGCTTCGGTGAGCGATCTCAGCAGCTGTGGGGAGCATAAAGTGAAGGGAAGGGGGATCTGTTTTATCCCAGGGCACACAGAGCCCTGTTCCATGGCTCTTGCTATGATTTGCATCGCTCTGTGCTGACTTTGGCAGCATGGCCCCATCCCTGCAGGTGGTGGGAGGGGGAAGGCCCCCTCGTCCCCGCTGTCCTTTTTCCCTAAAGCAACCGTTGCTGCCACTCACCCACGGCAGTGCCGTTTGCCCGCTCTGTAAATGCAGAACGTGTCTGGATTGTGAACCCAGCATAAAATCAGGAGGAGGTGGCGGATCAAACTGCACAGGGCTGCAGCTGTCCAGCTGAGGGGAAAACAAATCGCCGATGGGCCTGCAGCAGAACAGGGATGTTGCTGTCCTGCTGCTTTCCCCAACGTCGCCGGCTGCGGTGCTGAGCGGGCCCCACGGGGAGGGCTTGGGGCATGCCGCTGCGGCCAGACAGCAGCTTCCTTTCCCATCCTGTGGGGAGGAGGCAATGAACTTCAGATGCTGCCCGGCATCAGCAGTGCCTGCTGCACCGCGTCCCTGGCTGCTAATTCATAAAAGTGTCAGAATCAGGTGCTGGGGTGGTGTAGTCCCTGCTAGACACCCGCAGAAGTAGGAGGGGAGCACGTGCACGTGAGAGAAGTACATGAGAAGTATGTGAAGAAGTAGAGGAATCCCAGTGGCACGTATCCCTTGTGGAGGAGCCCTGGGAGCTGCTCTGACTGCAGCGTGGTGGTGGGACCCCAAAGACACGTGTGATCGTGTGATACAGGGAGGGGAGGCAGGAGCAGCCTCCTGCACCCGTGTGTGCAGGCAAGCAGGCGCTGCAGTCTGCCCGCCCGCCCCTGCTGGCTCCTTGAGAAGAAGCTAATGGCATCCTGAAGTATTCTGGGGCCACCAAATGCTCGGCAAAGCTGGGATGAAGGTGACCTGAGTGGGATCGGTGTCACACAGTGCCCGTGTGGGCAGATGGAGCTTCCAGGAGGGAGCTGCCGTGGAGGCAGTGGGGGGACGTGCGCTGCTTTTGAAGAACCCCCAGCTCCGGGCACATCAGGGCAGAGCATGGCAGTGAAACCACTTCCCCGACTGACGGCTGCTGTGGTTCATTCCCATCGCTAAAAATGAGCAGACAAAGAGACTGGGCGAGAAGATAACGTGAAGAGGACAGAGGCAGAGACCAAGACACTGCTCTCGTCAGCGAGCTGACGTCCTGGCGAGCAGAGGCTCCTCCCTGGGAAGGCTGGCACGGCCCCTGCTGCTCCGCGTTGCTCTGGGCACTGGTGCCCCAGGTTTGCTTTCGCCTGGGTGGAAGCTGTCTCACCTTGGAGCCCCCCAGGCCACGGCTGGGGAGAAGCAGAGGAGATGGCACTGCTGAGGGTGGTTTCCTACAGCAGGTTCCCAGGGGGTGAAGGGGCTGAGGAGAATGTCTGTGATGAAGTTTCCCTCTTCTCCCTGCCTTGCTTACCCCATTCTTTTCCTCTCCACAAAAAACTGGGAAGAGCAGGCTCTTTTCTGCTTTTGCTTTTACTTTCCCACCACCACACACTTTGTCTAACTTCGTTTTCTTCCCCTACGCAACAGGTTTTGCAGCGAGCCTGTTTTGCTTTCCACGGGGCATCTTGGGCGCTTCCCTGTGCTGCTCACCCCCTCCACCACCACCACACTGCCCCCATCTTCCACTCTCCCCCCCTCTGATCTGGTTCCCGTGTAGGTCCTGAGGAACGGTCGGTGTCCTTCCACCCTCTGCAGCCTGAGGGAGGGTTGGTGGGAAGATTTTTATCTCGCCTGGGCCAAACCTTTAACCGATGCCAGAAGTCAAGCTACAAGTTACCAGAAGGTCTCTTTGGTGTCTCCACCACTTACCCCCTCCACGAGGGTAGGCTCTCAGCCTGCTGTCCCACCTTTTTGAGGCCTGTGTTTACCCACTCCCAGACCTGCAGCAGCCTGTGGTTTGCTTGTTTGCTGCCTTTTCCACATCTTGGTCACCTGCTTTCTCATTCCTCACACACAAGGTCAGTCCTGGCCTCAGTACTCCAGCACATAAGCCGGGAGAAGGCCCAGCAGTTGCCTTTGAAAAGCCACCAGGAGTACCCCGTTGTATGTAGGTGCTGGGGAAGGGGATTAAAGGAGGCCTTCTCCAGATGCAACAGGCTGATTATTCCCCTTTTCATCCTTCCTCCGTGTCCTAAAAGACATCAGCTACAACGCAAACCCCAACAGGCATTCGTCTCCCATCCGCTTGTTGAGAGGCGGCATTTCCTTGGAGCGTTTTTTTCCTCACAGTAGCATCGGATGCATGGGAATGAATCATGTTGATGTTTTAGACAAGAAAGATTATGATTTTTTTTTTTTTTAATGCAAAGCCTCTATTTTTTACTCTTTGGATCCCTCCCTCTCTCCCCCCACCCCCGAATTTCAGTATTGTGGCTTTTTTTGCTGGGTGTGTGTTTGCCACAATGCAGCTAGCAGCTGCAGCCCTTTCTATAAAAGTTCAGCTTTGTGCAGTTCCGGGGCGTAAGGCACTGCATTGCTCACCAAATCCTTCACTCACCCCGGGGTTTGGGGTGAGGGGAGAGAGGTGGCTTCGGGTGCCAGGCTCGGGCACCCCCTGCTCCTCACCTCCCTGCCAGCCACCAGCTCAGCGCAGGCTGAGGAGGCAGGAGCAAAGGAGGCAGGAGTGAGACACCACATCCTCCTTCAGGCACTTTAGGAACACAGAGGAGGAGGCTTATGGCAGATCTCGCTGTATCCATGCAAGATCTTTTTGAAAGGGCTGGGGTGAAGGTGGATCCCCACCGGTGTGCTGGACATCGCCGTCAGGAGGCTGAAATACGGGAGGTCTGTGTTGGCCTTGCCTCAGTTTTCGAGAATTTCCCAGACCTTGTCCCCATTCCCTCCTGCTGTCTGCTATGAACAGGGGCCTCTTCTCCAGTCAGTCACCGGCTGTTGATAAGCAGCAGACTCTTTATTTATTTAGTTTTTGTGGTCCATACGCTACCTGCCTCTAAAACCTGAGCCTGACACCCAGAAGTGCTCCTACTGCTGGTGGAGAAACAGAACCCATCCTTATTCTGCTCCTATGTCACATACAGCATAAAAACATCCCCAAAGCAGTTTTTCTGCAACCGCTGTGTGGTATCTCTGCCCTGGGTTGCTGCCACCCCCAGCACCTCACCTACACAGCTGGTCCTGTTCAGAGCTGGAGGCCTCTGAGGGGGAGGATGATGTCCAGGAGAGGGGACACGGCAAATCCTCAAACTCCCAAGCAGCAGCAGCATTATTTCTGCTGAAAACCAACATTAGAGCTGCAACCATTGCTCGTTTTGTGGCTGTTCCCTCAGTGCAGTGCTGCAGGCTGCGCTGGCAGAACAGAGCCACGGGTGCTGACAGCGGCCTCCTTACACCCAGGGCTGCTGCCGCTGCTGGAGAACCATCTTCTGAAGCACCAAAAGCACCTCCCGGAAAATCACGTGGCCTCCTTTTTTTCCCTCCTTTCCCACTTGCCTCTTCCAGGATCACCACGATTTTTGCCTCATTCCCTTGTGCTCACTGGTGGCTCAGTGTACAAGCAGCCTGCGCTGGATGGGAGGCACCTGAAGTCGCGGGTTGCTGATATTCCTGGGGCGAGGAGGGTGACCTCAGCCCAGCTCCTCTCTGCTGCCCATAAATCACATTAGAGTATATCAAAGCCCTGAGCTGTCAGCGCTACCTAGATGTAAATACTATAATTATCCTAGGTAAAATTAACAGTTTATCAGACTTCCTGTGTTGAATCTTTTTATTACAGGCTGCTTTTTTTTTTTTTTTTTTTTTTTTTTTTTTTTTTTTCCTAACACAGATTTGATTTGCCACAGACCTTACGTGACACAGGATTATAAATCTCTGGGTTTCAAACACTACCTGACATCACGAGCTATTGCAGCAGCTACTTGGCAACCTCTCAGAAGCTTATTTTGCTGAGGAGAAGGCCTTTTTTTCCTGGCTGCCCTAAAATTTGCAGGTCCCTTTCAGAAAAAGCTTTACCTATGTGATGATGCTGGATCTGTACCGAGGTCCTGAGGGACCCAGGTGGAGATGCAACCCCACAAAGGTGGAGGAACGAGGCTGAAGAGCACCTGGTGTGGTGCCCGTGCTGGGTGTGGGCTCCAGCCTTCCTCATCCCTAGCACAGCAGAAGGTGGCAGCTTCACGTGGTGAGCCCAGAGACCTCCCCATCCCATCCCAACACACACACACACATCTTTGTGCCGTGGTAGGAAACGAGCAGCGTTATTGCTTTTGTCCCAGCGGAGCCTGGAGCCGCGGGTTGGTCTCAGATGTTTTTCCTCCCTCTGACTCTCAGCCTGCTTGGTGTATTTCCAGCAGCTCTTCTCCTGCTGAAGGTGATTCAGAAAATGAAACATGACAAAACAAAACTCATTTTAATAGCCTGTCTTGGCCAAGACAAACTAGGGATATAGCTGTGTTATTATCGTGAGCTGGAACGCAAAGCTATTTACTTCATTAGCAGGAACGACAACAAAATAACAACCCATAATGTTGGCAAGGGCAGAGCCAGATCTAAAACATTGCATACAAAATAGAAAAAGATCTGGAATAAATTCCTTGATCCAGATCTATTTTATTTTATTTTTTTCTTGGACAAAGTAGGCTCAGAAAGCTCCAACTGCTTGTGAAAGGCTCTGTGGAAAGTGCATTTTTATGCGGTGTCTGCCTGTGGAGAGCTGGACCTTCCACATCCTGAGGAGATGCCACCAGTCAAGAGCTGGGGGACATTGAATGCTGACACTATGACATGGGAACTCTTGAAAGCTGGAGGCTGAGCAAGAACAGAGTTGAAACAGACAACTGAGGAGGGTTTACACCGTGAGCAGACTCTGGGCCTGGAACTAGGACTGGTCCTGAGCTTGTGCTTTTGTTCCCACCACTGCAGAAGCAGAGCTGAGCAGCTGCATGGGGCAGTAAGTGCGAGTAGGCTGAATTCCTTATCACAGGGCTAATGTATTTGGGTTGCTTTTTTGTTCGGGTTTTCATTTCTGATTTTGGGTGGGCTCTCAACACAATTTCCAGAAGCCTTTTCACTGATTATGGATAACTTCTTTCAGCATTTCGATTCAGGGGTGGATCTGCAGCAGCTCCTCCAGCAATGTGGACGTGCAAGGGTTGCCCTCTCTGGAGAGGACATCTCATCAGGAAGAACAAAACATTAGGATAGAAAGGAGAAAGATCTGCAGTAAATTCTGTTTATCTTTGAAAGAGGAACAGAGTGTTTATCTGGTCTTAACAGCATTGTGTCCTTCAGTTTTGTTTCAAATTTTCCATCTATCTTGGGCTATCTTTTGCATTTTAAGTAGATCCAGCTGTCCCTAAATCCCCCATGAACATACCTGAAAACAACATTTA
The DNA here is from genome assembly GCF_965140915.1 of Aythya marila. Classification (NCBI taxonomy): domain Eukaryota; kingdom Metazoa; phylum Chordata; class Aves; order Anseriformes; family Anatidae; genus Aythya; species Aythya marila. The sequence goes on from NC_139042.1 coordinate 154,165,321, forward strand.
CCGTACCTCCAACATCTAAGATGCCTTCTTGTTCTTCCTCAGTCCAGTACAGAAGCCTTCTAAAGCAGCCCATCAAACAGTCCTCCACAAGAGGAGCCCGTCCCTCTGTGGGATTTAGATTTTCTTTCTGTTTGCTGGGTACTTGGTTCAAATGCCCTGTCCCACACCTCTCCATCTCACCAGCCTTGCCACCGCTTGCTTCCTGCATGCCTGCAGGCACTGACAGAGGAGCCCAACGTGCTGTGCTGAGCAGGCCATGGCTGCTGGAGGTGTCCAAGGACCTCATGGAGCTTCAGTTACCAGCATGGAGAGTGTCCAAACAGGCATCACGGAGTGCCAGACTGTTCATGCCTGGGGAAATGGCTCACCTATGAAGTGATGGGTGCTCCCATCTGGCCAGCTGCAGAAATACTGCCCTGATCTCACGTAGCTATACGTGCTTCCTCTGAACCAGCCGTGTTCATGCCAAAGCTAGAAGGAGATAGAAAGCTGGCAGAGCTGTGCTGGCTTCATTCTGTACTTGGGTTATTTCCATCATTTATTTTTCCTCGCACCTCTGCTTTGGGTCCAGCTGCAGGAAGAGGGTATTTATTTAGAGGTCATCGCTTGAAGACGACAAGGTAATGGATGTGCACCAGAATGGATGGGCCTTGAGATATTTAGTCCACACATGTCTGACATCAAATGGTGGTCAAAGGAGGAGTGGGAATGGAAATAGGTAACAACAAGTAACAAAAAGGCTCTGCCTTTTTGAAAACATCGTGTGAAGCAAGGTGAGCTGAAGTCTCAGAAACACCCATGCTTTCTCATTCTGACTCTGTGGTCTCTTCACTTGGTCGGCCTCACCCTCAGCCTCGGCTTTTTCACGTGCAGACCTGAGAAGGTAACGTGAACAACCCCGGCAGCACGGGGTCAGACACGATTACTCAGAGCCTACAGTGCTCAGGAGGGAAGTGCAATGCAAGCACTTCTATTATTTGTGGTAAACACGTACGGGAATTATTTAAGGCTCATGTGTTCGGGTTGCTTTCTAAGGTTGGTTTAAAAAAAGTCAGTCTTCGGTGATGATTTCTTAAAAAGAAGAGCGAAGGCAGGGCAGTTTCTGCAGTGAGTCACGGCGAGATCAGAAGCCATTTATCGGTGGCTTCCCGTCGGCAGCTACCTGTCCCGAGCGGCCTCTTCCCGACCCGCTGGGTGCCCCTGGGCAGCTGCCCGCTGCTGGTGGCAGCATCCAGCATCCCCCATGCACTGCCCGAGCTGCTCATCTGCCACAGATGGGTCTCTTTGCACGTCTTTTTTCTTCCCCAAAATGTACTTTTTTTTTTTTTTTTTTTTTTTTTTTAATGGATTACCCAGAATGTAAGAGAGATTTATGCTGGGTCTCGAGTGTGAGCTCCTCTTTTAACAAATTGTGCTGTTTGGATGTAAGGAAAACCAAAAATCAATTTGCTTTATGCTCTATACCCATCCCCTCCTTCTCCTCACGCGCTGTCAGAAACACTGACTGAATTAATTGCAGGAACATCAGGCACCAGAGGGGTAGGGAAAAAAAATTCAAAGCCTTGTAGTACAACGGTAGCAGCGTTTTGTGTTCTCTGGGGTTTTCACTCGCAGCACTGCTGCATCCCGGTTTTAGCTGCGCAGAATTTAATGCTCATTTTTCTTTTGCTAATTCCATCGCAGGGAAGTGTGTTTGACATTTGCAAAAAAAGCTCAGAGGCCTCAGTGCTCCTTGAGTCCTGGGTAGGAGCAGGGGCATGGAATGATTTCTGACTTTGCTTTGTGAAGAAACCAGGGGCTTTTCTTTTTCTTGCTTTCTCCCCTCTGGTGCTGGTTGAACAGAGAGGCAGTATCCATCTGTGCCAAGGTCCCAGCTCCTGGAGTGAGGGGATGAAATCAAAATTTGTTTGCTCTATTTCTGATAAATTGAACTTCCAGTCTTTCATCAGACTGAGAGGAAATGTGAAAATATCACCAGGAAGATGTCTGCTCGAGTCCGTGGAGTGCTGGAGCTCTAGCTCCAAAGAGACACGTGCTGCACTGTGCATCTCAAGCGAGGCTTATCAGAAGGGTTTCTCCTCCTGGTTGGAGAAGACCGTGGCTGGAAAGCAGGTCACCAGCCCATGAATGTGATGGAAACGTGGGAGCCCTGATTCTGTGATTGTGAGATCTTCTCCATAGGAATAACCTCAACTTAGAGCAGGACAGAGCCTGGACTTGTCAGTCCTTGGGGCTGCTGGAAAGATCGCTAGGGACAGGCAGCCCAGTGGCAGGCATTTTTCAGCTCTGAGCAAGGAGCCCTTTCTGATAAAAACACAGCAAGCAGTTAGCAGAGTCCAGCTTACTCATTTTGCCATCGGTGTGTGCTCCCTCTTGCATGGAAGGATTTCCCTGTTCTCCCCAGGGCATTTGCAACCCCCCGTACCACAAAGGGGGATGATTCAGGCATTTCTGTAATAGAGCAACTCTCTCTGGATCCTGCTGCTTTAAATTATTCACTTCCTCTTATCATTTTTTTTTTTTCCTTCCTTGAGCAAGTGAAAGTACTTTGCCTGTTCTTGCGAGATGGGCTGTGCCCACTCTTTTCCCAGGACGGGTGCTGGGACCAGGAGAAAGCAGACTCATGGTTTTACTACCAGCGCAAACACAAAGTGAGACACTTTGCAAAGGTGTGTGTCCTGGGAAACACTAGAGACAACAAAACAGTTCCAGGGCTCGGTGTCTCGGCAGCCAGCACTGGTCTGGGCTGAGTCACGCTGGAGCTGTCACAACCCCAGGTGGCTGCTGTGGCAGTGACCGGGTGCCCTCACAATACCTTCACTGCGGCCTCTCCCATCGCCCTGCTGGCACCAGCAGCAGAGGTGATGCAGAGGCGCCAGAGCTTTGCTCTTCCCGTGGCTCGGCCACGATGTTCTGAGCCTGGCTGGCACCGTGGGACATAGCCATGGAAGTGTTAGATGGCAACAGCCCCATAGGACGGACAATCTGAATAGACTGGAGGGACTCCTGGCTCTCTAGGGGAGCTCCAGGTCACACAGCCTGTGCAATTTTGTGGCAGCAGCCCTTGCCACTGTTGAAAACTGCCATTCCTGAGAGACACAGAGGCATTCAAAGACCCTAAAGGAAATAAACTTGAGTAATACGGGCTGTGGGGTCAGCCTTGCTCTGCAAAGCACACAAACAAGGACCATGGGGTTGCTGTGAGGATAGGGTTGGGCTTGAGAGGCACCTGAAAATCCCAGCAAGTTTGGCAAGCTGTTCAAGAGTCCACAGAGTGTTTCAGAGGAGCTGAGCCAAGAGATTCACTCAAGGACCAGACTGCAACATCCCAGTTTATCCCTGCTATGTCTTGATCCCAAAAGTGACCCCAGAAATGGCACAGTAAGGAACCAAACACGCTCATCATAGAGGTTCCCCACTAGCAGCTATCTGCACATTATCTTATTAAAACTGGGTCCTTAAGCAAAGGTGGGTGAGCAGAAGATTGTTGCTTTTATAGTTGGAGATGGGCTATTTGTAAGAAGAAAGGAAAAAAAAAATTAGCAATGCGATAATTCATTGTTTTGTCCTGAATTCAACTGCTGTTCTTTCAACTCCTTCAGAAGAAAATAAAGTATAAACAGGGATTTTCAAACCGACTCCTTTTCTCTGCAGTGGAGGACAAGGGCAGTGCTGAGCCAACATGCTGAGCCCTGCCCCAGGATCGTGGGCGGCTTGGTACTTCCAGTATGGCATCCTGGATTGCAACGCTGCCCAAAAAGCAAGGACTTCAACACTTCTCATATTTACAGCCCTTCGAATATCCCACATCTCTGGGAACTCACAATACTCTGTGCCCACTTACAACTTTTATTCTTCCTATAAAGAGGAAAAATGAAAATGATGCTCAGAGCTCAGCTCTGAACAGAAACAGGGGCTGGCTGCAGGATAAGAGGACATCTAAGCCAGAATGCATGTATTTTTATGTGAAATGCTGAGTTTTAACCTATGCTTTTTTCCCAAAGAGCCCTATTTTTAGTCCCTATACAGCTGTCAGCCCCTTGGCCGAGGAGCAGGATGGTGCTGAGTGGAAGCCAGTGGTGGTGCAATGGCCTAGGAGCTGGATTTTGGTTGTTTTATTTTTTTGTTTCCTGGATGCTGAATGAAGCAGCCCTTCTGTGAACAGCCGTTGTTTACATTCTTCCAAACAAAAGTTGGGATTTCCTCTGATGCTAGCAGCCTTGTCACTGGTGTGTACAGTCAGCCAGGCTCTTGGAAAGGATTTTTAATAATGTCTGAGCCAACGTGAGCATGCTCAGCGCTTGCAGGAACAGCCTCACAAAAGCCAAAGCCGTGCCACTGGGACAGGGAGGAGACTTCTCATCACTGTTGAGCTTTCTTGTTTAGAGAAGCCAAGTATCAGGCCCTGCTCCCTGCAAACCTCAGGCCAAGGGCTGGCCCTCGTTCACATTTTCAAAGCACCTACTGATATCCCTCGACTCAGAGGAGCCGCTGATGTGTGGGGTGAGATCAACCCAAGCATTTTAGACCAGGCCTGTTTCTCCCAGGCATCTGGCCAGGTTTTCCACACTCGTATTTGTGCTGTATTGTAACTTAAGGAGGTTTCTTTTCATCTGAGAGTCGCTGTGCCATTTGAGGATTTTATTTCTTTTTTTCACTGCGAGGATTAGGTGAACACAGAAGTCCTTTACACGTGGATTCTAGCAAACAGGTTCCTGACGTTTTGGTTTTGTCCAGAAAATTGAAAGGTTTCTCAAAACCTGCTGTTGCAGTGCCTAGGAAACCCTTTGCCTTTTAAGCACATTTATTTAAGAATTCCACCATGTTCCAGAAGACCACATCCAAGAGCATTGTGCCCTCCTCTGCCAATGAAAATGTTAGGAAATCCAAAAAGAAGGTTGTTTATTTTGACTGTCCAGAGCAAATGAACTCTAAACACAGCTAAAAATACATATCGCTCCCCCGTAAGCCTTATTTTCTATATTTGAAAGCATTCTGAGCAGAGTTCGGTTTTCCTCCCAGATAATTTCTGTTGATTTCACATTTGTTCATTTCCGTTATTAGTTACCTGTAGCTCTTATTAAACTCCACGTTGACAGACAAGGTTTGCTCACTGCAAATCTCAAGCTTCCAGGGAAAGCCCTGAGTCTTCAGCCCAACAGCTTTTTTCCTGCCTGCACCTGGATGCGAAAGCTGGGAATGCAGCAAAGGTACACGGAGATATTTCACTGTCTTTGAAACCAAACACTGTTAAATGTACTGTTTGACTGTTAAATGCAGCGAATACAAAAGAATTACTAAGATTTGTTGGAGTTTAACAGCTTTGCACCTGCGAATGTGCTAGAAAGGAGGAAAAATTGTGTGTTTGTGGAGGGTAGTGCCAGTGCCACGGCTGGGGTCAGCTGGAGGAACATGCAGAAGGCAGGAGGAAAACCTCTCTGCAAGAGGCAGAAACCCTCATCAGGGACAGGTGGAGAAGGATTCGGATGCAATTTATGATCCTTTGTTAAAATAGTCATCGGATCGTAAATGCCAAGAGCTGGCAGGTAAGAGCATGAACTTAGCCGTGAGGAGCTACTGTAGGGTTTGAAATGTTGCTCCGTGGTGAATAAGCACCTGCAGGTGAGCAAAGAGGAGTGGAGTTACCATGTGCATGCTCTGAGGCTTCACCCTTTTTGTTTCTTCTCTCCTTTTCCCTTTGGTTCAGCTGGGGAACATCAGGGAAGGATCTCCCACAGCCACCTCTGGCTCAGCTCCTGGCACCACGGCCAAAATGGCAGAAAGCTGCAGCCCCTCGTGGTCTCCTGTCCTGGGATGCATGATGGGTGCCGTGTGTCCCCCAGGAATCAGGGAACAGGACCACTCCTCGTGCTGCCACCTGCCACCGGGTGATGATGAGCAATTTGGTGTTATCTGCAGCCATCCCAAGGGGCAAAGAGATTTGTCTCTCTCTCTCTCCCTGATGTTCTCTAAGGGCACTGTGACAATGACACAAACTTGATAAGAAATTGATGAAAAGTCTCCTGTAGTCGTTAAAAAATTAACGAAGGCAACCGCGGACCACAAAGGTTTCTGGAAGTTTGCCTTTGCAGTGCATCGCTTCCTTCTTACATTCAAAACCACCTCCGAGCGATTTGAGTTAAAATCGGTAAAAAACATAAAAGCTGCAGGATCACTTCTGATGGAAATAGATGGACAACAAACTGACGGTGAAGCTGCATCCAGTCGCCATAGCGACGGGACTTCCAAAAGGATGCAGAGAGCAGCACCAGCGTCCGCAGCAAAACGAGGAGCACGAGCGGCCTGAAATGGGGGCTGGGGCTGCCCGCTGCAGGGAGCTGTGTGGGGACAGGCTGGGGGCTGCACGGGCAGGGTCCCCCCTGATGGTCCCCCCGGTAAAAGAGAAATTGGGCTGATGTGGGGACTGCAGATCTCTGCAGGGGACCCTTCAGAGATGTGGCCGTAGCAGAGCCGCAAGTCCCCCAGGCTGACCATGAGCGCTGGGGAGGCAACTTCGGTGCCATAATGTGTCTTTGCCATCTCAAATTTCTGTTTGAGTAAGCCCAGAAGAACTTTAGAAAATGTATTAAAAAATGGGCAGAGGCCAGAAGGAACCAGCTTGGCTCTACACCACCTCCCCTGTCACGCAACAATTAAAAAGGGGGGGGATGGCCACCCCTGTACCCAGTATAGGGCACAGCCCACAAAGGACTTCATCTCACTTTGTGATAAGAAAATGATCACAGAAAAGCATTGCTCTGCTACTCAATTAAGAGCAAATACTATTGATAAATAATGCCAATAAAGTCAAAGTGCTTCATACTTTTTTATTATCGATCTTCAGTGAAAATATTGCTGCCAAGCAGACAACTAACACAGGGACTGAGACATAGGCCCAGAATAAAGAATTGGCTGGAGAGCACCTGGATGAGCTAAATGCTTTCAGATTCACTCTGCAGGAGGAATTTCATCCAGCAATGATGGACATTATCTCAAGTTATCTCATGGTGGTTAACTTGGGGAATTTTGGGGGGACATGGCAGAGCGCCCAAAGATTAAAAAAGGGCAAAAGAGTGGAATAGGGAAGAAAAGAGGAGCCAAGGGAAATGCAGACCAGTCAGTTTAACTTCAACTCTCAGGAAAAAAAAAGAAAAAAAAAGAAAAAAAAAAACAAACGAACAAAAAAAGGAACAAATAATCTATTTATTTGTAAACTTATATAGGTAGCAACAAGAGGTAAAGCAGGCAGCTTGGGTTTGTCAACAGCAAGCCCTGCCAACCTTACTGGATTGTCTTCTAAAAGAGAAGAGCAGGCTCCGTGGGTAAAGGAGAAGCTCCAGACATGGCACAGCTCAACTGCATTAAGACTTCGGCATGATTTCAAGTGATGCTCCCCTAAACCAGGCAGGGAAACTCGTTGGATGAAACTAGCAGAGGACGGGTGGCAAAACCTTGCACTATTTCAGTCTATGGCAGTGGTATGCTGTCAACACGAAAGGCTGTACTGAGTGAGGGGCAGTCAGGATCTGGCCCACGTACAGGACTGCTCACTGGTTTAATATAAATTAGCTGCCTGATGGAAGAAAGATGAGGTTTGTTAAATCCGCAGATGACCTGAAGCTGTATCAGGCTGCATGTAACACAGATAACTGTCCGGAAAAATAATATAAAAGAGGCTTTATACAATAAAATAAGACATTCAAATTTGGGGTATGCTTACTAATAACATCTTGGAAAGACTGAATATACATATAGATGAGATCAGTCAAAATCCTTAGCTACATATCACCCTAAATCAGGAAATTGCTTTCTACCAGAGCACTGTGGAGAGCTCACCTCCTGATTTGTGCTGTCTCTGCAAAAGGGGAACCAAGGCATCTTTTATTTTACATTTTTATTTATTTATTTATTTATTTTATTTTGAAGGCCCCTATTTTGCCTTAGGTGCACTATAACTCACTTTAGTGACAAAGAAATGTGAAAAGCCTTCTCTGCATTACCCACAAGCCTGGAGCCTCCATCAGCTGGGAATCCAAAGACATTTTGAACTTTGCCTGGACTGGCGTTTGCAGCAAGAAAATGGGCCCAGTCTAGGGCTGATCCTGAGAAAACTTTATTGGTCAAACACCAGGGCTCACACCAGCCATACAGCTTGAATCTGAGGCTGACCGTAATGAAATTACACCACTGCAAAAGATAGCGATGTGGAAAATACTGTTCTCAGTGTCATCCATTCCTCAAAACAAAAACACCAGCATCATGTCTCTATCTTGCACTGGATAACCCATGCAGGGGAAGACAAACTGGACTTGAGGGAAGGCTCTTGTCATGATGCATGGGCTGATAAGGAACCACATCAGACGCCAAGCTGAGCACCCAGAGGAAGCCTCCAGTGCTTCACTCAACAAAACAAAGTTCAAAAATAAGCCTAAAGTTTAAGGAAGAGTCATTACAGGAAAAGTGCTGTGGAGATACCTGTCTCATTACTTCACAAAACAGAGCTAAAATAAGATTACTGCAGAACGTGGGTTGTGCGTCTTGGCAAAGAATCCAAGCAGGGTTGGAGGCCACATCTCTCCGGTGCCTATATCCTTCCCAGTCTACATTCTTCAATGGCAGGGTCACTGCATCCACTGAAAAGTGACTCAGCCTCCTTCTTGAAGTGTCCCTAGATGAGATTAAATCTGAGTGATGTCTCCAGTGACAACTTCACAAATCACTTTGATAGGCTGATATTTAATTTGGCGATCAGATCATTTGAAACTATTGATTTACTAATTCAATCTTAATCACGATCTTGGTGTGATGATTTCATTGGTCCACATTCAATTAGCTTAGTAAAACTAATGAACTATTTTAGCGATATCTTTGCTCAGGTGTGCCTTCATCTGCTCATCCTTGTTAATCAAACTTGAAAAGAATATGCAAGGCAGGTCTACCCTATCAAATAGAGGTCACAAACCTGTGAACAGCAGTTAATTTGGGTGAGGCCCATGCAGGCAGCTCAGCTCTGCAGCTCTCGAGTCTCCACACACCCTGTGAATGAAGTCATCTCCCAGCAGGTTTGGTCTCCAGCATCCCCCAAAGACCCCCTGTTGCACTGCTGCATGAGGGCTGCAGAGGGCTTTGTCTTGAAAGCGGTCAAACTTTTCAAGGACGTCCTTCTCCACAGTGCACTGAGGAGAGGACAGGGTATCCTGGGCTCCATGTTTGGTGATTTATTCTCCCTTAGCCTTCCCTTGAAAGCATGCAGAGCTCTGTGTTGAAGTCCTTAGGGATCAATGGGGTAGGTACCGCATGCACAGCACATCTTGATGGACTTCATGCAAGACAGCTGGGTGCTGGAAGGAGTACAGCAGCTGAAGTCCCACCAAAAGGCTCTCCATGGGCTATCTGTAGCTGAGCAATGGGAAATTTCGAGGAGAAGGGCTGAGGCCCCATGCGTGGTGCAGGATGGGAGCAGAAGGAGAGAGAAGGAATCAGGGCTGATGCCTTCAAAGCTGGGCCAGCTGCCTTGGACCTGTCACACCACGATGGCAGGGACCATCACACCGTGGCTATGGGACGCAGCTTTCCCAACTGTGCAGTTAGTTATTTGCGTTTGTTACGGACATTGCTATCTGTCAGCTTTGTGAGGAGGCCAGACGATACAGCCCAAACTTTGTGCTGGCTTAAAAAATTATAAACAAGCGACTCATTTATTTATTTATTTTATCCGGGAAAGCTGTTAGAGGCCTGGTTTGAAGCCAATTTAAGTCATTGGCAGGATTCAACTGGGCTTTGTTTCCAGGCTCACGGAAGCCTCTTTTAAAACTGTTCCCCTGCTCGTAAACCAGGACTGGTCCCTGTTGGATTTTAATCGCTCCTTCCCAGGCCAGGCGCTGGGACGGGGACATGACGGATTGCCGTCGGCACAGGCAGCCGCCGCCTCGGCCACGCACCGCCCGTGCGTTGCTGCCATGTGAGCCGTGGCCGCTTCCAGCGCGGGCTGCTCGCAGGCGCCGCATCGGGAGCCATGCAGCCCCGGGGAGGGAGGGGTTTGGTGGCTGGGCTGGGATCGCTGCCGACATCCATTTCCAGATCGGGAGGAAGGGCTCAAGCCATTTTAGGCATTTTCTTGGACTTCATGCCCGTCTTTTAATTAAAACACCCAGAAGGGAGCCGCGCGCCCTTCACCCCGAGGCCTCAGCCCTCGGCTCAGCCCCTCTGCATGGGAACGGGCCTGGCGTGGCCTCATCCCGGCACACCTGCACCTCCCCTCCCGTCAGCTCCTCTGCAAAGGGGCAGGCACCCACCTCAGCCAAAACAATTTTAAAAGGATTTTCCTGAAAGGGACTAAATGTGCTGGGATGGCTCCTGGCACCCGCCGCCCCGACACACAGCAACTGAGACCCGTTTTCTTTTACAGGGCCCAGGCAGTTGTACAAAGCGTTTACTCCCTGCTTCCAACATGTGAGGCAGTGAAAACCTAAACTGAACTTCCCAGCATTTTATGGTTGTGTGCATCTCACTTCACACTTTATTTCCTTGGAGCTGGTTCTTAAACAGCAACAAACTGGCAATCATATAAATATTGACAACTGAGTAGTAACATCAACCTTCAAATTACTTTTCTGATGACCAGGAAGAGCCCTCTGCATTCCCCCCAGTGTCACCTGCATGTTTCTTCAGCTATAGTGAAAGACAAAATGCTTCATCTTTGTCTGCTGAAAACCACATCAAGAAGTTTGCTGAGATTTGCTGTGGGACATGATTTAGGGCAATTTTTCTTCTCTCAGAATCACTAAAACTTCCTATTTTCAATGCTTGTTTTTCTTCACGTCCACTAACATCCCACACCTAGACTGCTGGAGTCCACCACATGGCACCTACCACATGGTGTCCACCGTAGCATAACACCATCAGGGTTTGATCCCTTTTTCTGAGGCTCCCAAGTCTCTTGTGTGAGAAGGTCAGAGGATGCTAACAATTTGGCTTAGTGATAACAGAAAGCTCAAGGCCGCCTGGCATCGGCATCACTGCTAGGAGAGAATGAGAGAAAAAAACTTCACAGATGTTGAAACGTGAGGATTCAAGATGGACCTTCTGGGAAGACAAGTGATAAAGCCAAATAAATTAGGAAGGTAAGGAACTGATGATTAACCCTATTGTTTTACACAGAGGTGTTGCATTAGAGTCACCTGGCTTTTGGTGTTTGTGGTTAATTATTGACTTTTATCTGTGTGTGGAAAGAAAGCATGAAGGGATTGCCTTTTTTGGGAAGCCAAAAAGCCAAGGAAGTACAAGACCTCTTTATACAAAATTAAGAAAGAAAAAAGAAAAAAAAAAAAAAAAAAAAAGGAAAAAGAGAAGGAAAAAAAGGAAAAAGAAAAAAAAGACCTATATTTCCTGTGGATTTTTTTTTTTTTTTTTCCCATGGCAACTGTAAAAACAGCTCAGATTGTGTTGATTAGCTCCGTGTATTATCCCATACACGAGCTCAGTGTATTATCCCATGTATGGTCCCGTTAGCTCTGTCTGAAGGCCAATACGCTCTGTACAGAAAACCTTTCTATTCAGTACATTTCTCTGTTGAAGAGTAAATGCTTTCCTGACCTCAATGAAAGAATCACTTTATATCTCAGAGCATGTAAAGTAATAAATCAGAAAAATGTTCCTTTTCCTTCTTTACATTTTGATTGCAAACATCAAACAATACATTGCAGTTCAGTGTATAGAAGAATATTGTCGCACATAAAAAAGTGAATTAAAGAAGGACCACTAAAAACAAAACAAAACAAAACAAAACAAACAAAAAAAACAGCCAAGAAAGGAAATGTATAACAGAAATAATTGTATTTTATAAGCATGTGTGGACAGAGGATTTATATCTGTGGGACAATTTGGCAACAAACAAAAAAAGTTTGGGTTTTAAGCTCAGCAGATTTCAAAGCACACTGTTTATACCTTCTGCAGTACAATGAAGCTTATCAAGAACTTTCCCATTGGATACTAGAGTCAAAAGCAGTAAGAGGAATGTAACAGTGTGCTTCCTCTGATCATTACTATAGCTGTAATTCTTTCAACGCAGATTTCCCATATTAGCTCGAGCTCCACTGCACAATGGCCATTTTCAGTACATCACTGTAAATATAGTCAGAAATTTGCCACCACTTCACACTCTGTGAGCTCAAAGCACATGGAAATTCAAGGGCTCTTAATTAAAAATATTACGTTTTCACTCTAGAACCTCTTGCTTTTGTCCCTGTAACATACTGGGATTAATCAACTGCTGATGCAAATGCATTAATTTCAGTGTGATTTCATTAAGAAGACAAGAAAGAGCAGTCTCACAGAAACAGTGGCACCTAGATTTTTATTTAATGATTCTGATGTGCTTTATGAAAGAGGGGAAGCATCACCTCCCTGTTGGAGAGAGCTGAGCCTCGGGAGTGAAAGAAAGTGATTTGTCAACAGTGGGACAAGGTGCAGGTCTCCTGGTGCTGTTTCAGATTTGTGCCTTTGACATGGAACAGAATATGAAAACAATGCATAAAGATAAATACATTTCAGGGTGTGAGATCATCTCTAAATCACCAGATCTCAAGCTGCGGTGTTTCTTACACAGAGCCTACCTCTGCCCCTCTGCTAAACGCAGTGGTCAGCGCTGTCTGCTTTTTCTTTTCGCTCTTGCGAGGGGGGACGGTATGGCATATTTGTCAGGACCATAATGTTGCTTTTCCTAATGAAATGAAGTGTTTTGGAGAACTTCTTTTAAGCAAAAACATGTGTTCCGGGGAGGAAACATTCTTCTGGTAAACAGCTGAGCCCTTAATATTTAGCAACATAACTCCGTGTTTGCAGCTATTGAAAGCTGTGTGACTAAGGAAGCCTGCGTTTCTGGGGCTGAGGACTGCAAGCATTTTGCTCGTTGTCAGCTAGCCAGCCCTTTCTTTTATGTATACACTAGCTGCAAGAACCAGCTATTGGATGGTTACTTCTTATGGTTTTAATAAAATTTGTCTCGTATCAAAATGCCGCTGGGTTTCAACGTTGACACTGCACTGAGCAATGCTCTCCACTCAGGCACAGCTGGCTCTTGCTTTCCAGAAATATTGCTGTGCCCTGGCATTATTTGCAAAAATTGCAGCCCTAAATCATTTCCTCGCCCCTCCAACCTGCACCAAGAGGGACCCTCCACACGCAGCTCCTCTCCTTCATTGGAAGCAGGGGTCATTCCTCCCTGCTCCCCCCAGGAGAGGTGCTGCGTGAGCAAGGACCGGCAGTGGTTGGAGGCAGCTGAGGGGTAGGACAAATTACCTGCCAGACACAGGCAACGGCCATGGGGAGCTCAGGAAAAAAAAAAAAAAAAAAAAAAAAAAAAAAAAAACAGCTCAGAAGTGCAGTAAGGAACAGGGATAAGAAGGCAGGAGCACCCCAAGCCCCCACAGGTAGGAAAGATGCTGGGTGCTGGTGATGCTGGGACATGCAGTTCTGGGCACTCCGCTGCCTCCCGCAGTGCGAGGGGATGTTATCTTGTTCCCATAGCCCTCAAAACAGCTGGGCATGCTTACCATTTTCAACAACTACCAACTAAGGCCAAACAAGATCCCATGATAAAAGTTCAAGGCCTCGCATTCCTCTTCTTATTGCTTTCCTGAGCGGGTTCTTATTTTAATCAGACTGATGGTACTTTCATCCAGTTATCTCAAAGCACATAACAACCATTATAATTGCTGGCAATAATGAGCTAATTAATTCTTCTGGGCATTGTTTTTCAAGGGATAAATACAACTATCCTTAGTATAGGGATGGGGAAGCAGAGGTAAGAAGGAGAAGTAGTTGTCCTTGGGTAAATAGCTTTGTTTTCTTTTTTCTTAGCTTATTTCTTTCCTGGTTTTATTCATGTAGATCTATGTTTGTTTGGCTTTATTACTTTTAGGATAGTTTATGTTTTATTATTGTTTTCTAGTAATTTTAAATGTTACCATTTCGGCAGGTGACATTTAACAACAGTTGGTTGTGTACGTATTGAGGTTTGTTTAAGAAAACTGCAATGTTTTTAGAAAAATGAACAGATAAAGTTTTCCTAAATGTATTTTAATCTTTTTTTTTTTTTTTTCCAGAAAATAAAATACAGGTAGTTTCTCATGCTGATTCTTTTCTATTTGCTTTCGATATACTTTAGTCCCTACTGCAGAAAGCTAACTGAATACGACTTTCTAACGTGTAAAGAATTCTCCTGGTTGTGAAGTTTGTATACCAGAAGTATAGATTTCCTAGCATATTGGTTAATATAATTCATGTTAAAAGCGTGTGTGCTGGTTTGGTAGCATTCACCAAGGGTGCATGTTTTCCACCGTTCAGGTAGGACAGGTACGCTTTTCTGAAGTTGTCCTAAGGCAGCGCAGAGATGTCACACACACAAGAAAGGGCTTTATTTTGGTTTTCTCTCAGCTTCCTCTAGCGCTTAACTAACCCAACTTACCCATACGACACTCTGGAGCAGCAAATAACTACCCAGCTATCCTAACTTGTATCTCGCAGGCTGTGATCCAGCAAGCACACATGTGCTGCGTGTTACCACAGCCAGGAGCAGGGAGAGGCTGCAGGGGAGCTGTGAGCGATGTGACACCGGGCTCACACGCAGCTGTTGCTGGGAGCCAGCTCCAGACAGGACCGAGTGTCACCAAACTCCTTCTGGGAACCCCTGCGCTGCTCCAGCCCGTTGGTCAGCACCGGGCAGGCTTTTAGGGGCAGTTAGGGGTTTATGTGGACACCTTGCTGTGCTTATAACGCTGGTGTTCGCTCCTTACTGAGGGATGGGTTAATGGCGTCTGGAGAGCCTGAAAACCTTTATATGGGCTTTACTTCAGTCAGCTTTTAATTCTAAGGAGACTTTAAAAAACATAAATTAAAATTAGGCTCAGCTGTGGGTTAAAATACATAAATACAGCGCTTCACAGGCAAGGTGGGGGTGAAATTCAGCCGTTAACCCCAGCAGTGTCAGTCCTGGGACCCCTCCTCCCATCGCTGGCCCTTGCGGGGCTCCCCCCCGCCTCCCGGTGCCTCCCGCAGCCCAGCCCGGCCGCGGCGGCAGCCGGAGCGAGCAGGGAGCCGGGATGTTTTTCTGGGTGCGCTTCCCCTTTAAGAGGCGGGGCCGCGCGCAGTTTGCGGAAGCGCTCCGCCAACGCCCGGCTTCCCATTGGCCGCCGGCGGGCTCGTGACGCCGGCTGGGCGGCTCCCCCCTCCCTCCCCTCCCTCCCCGCGTTCCATTGTGTGCGCCAGCGCCCGCCAGGCCCCGCCCCCTTCCCCGGGGCCACGCCCCCTTTATTCC